>NW_009217978.1:0-37553 GCF_000690835.1 Fulmarus glacialis | reverse complement strand
TTGGCTGCCTGCCGGGTTAAACCACAACGAGTACATGCTACTACATTTTATGTTATTAAATCCAAAAAGCCAAGATGCAGATTATGTACAGATATATATTTAAAGTACTATAAAGAAGATAAATATAAGCATATTCATTACTGTACACTGCATGTTTATAAAAAGATGTGCATGGCTTATAGGTGCATGTATTATATATATAGTGTATAAATATAAGCATTCATTTGAGACAAATGCAGCAGGCTTTTGTAGCATCTGATTTGTACATGTAATTCTGTAACTTCAAAAAAATCGTATTTCTTTTCCTTTTTGGAATCCTTTTTTAGGGTGGCAGGAATAAAGGCTCTCGAATTGAGCTCTTGTTGGTATGCCATCACAGTTAAGGCAAGTGTGGATTGCATAATGAAAATAAGGAAGAAAAGATTTTAAATTAATGAAAATACTAGAAGATGGAGCCATTCAATACTGCTAAATACACTAATAATAAAAGCAGGAAGAAAAGCAACAATATTTTTAGCTGCATGTATCCATCGACTGAGGTTTTGGCTGTACAGTTAAGCTGTCTAAAGAAGAAAAGATAGAAGTAATAAAACACCAATAATAAAATGTGTGCAGGATTCAACCCACTTTGAGGAATCTTGCATCTTAGTTATTCATCTTCAAATTAGTAACTAATTGAATTAAACCAGTGTGACAATGCACAGAATTGAAAATTAAAATGAATTGGAAAAAGCATGGCTTAGGGAAGGTGCAGGACTGACTGTTCTGTTCCATGCTTGGGAACATCTTTGTCTTCAGAGTATGAAAAATTTGCTTAAACATTCTGAGTTTTGGCTTCCTCATTTGAAAAACAGGGATAACTCACATCATGCTGCTTGAAAAGCTCTTGGACATCAAAGGGCTGAAAACATGCAATAGGTGCCAGGTTATTATTGCTGCTGTTGCAATCAAGCTGAAGAAACAGATTCGCAATCTTCCTTTTTAAGATAAAATGAAAAGCCCCTCTAGTCTGATAAGATTCGAGTTTAACATTGTAAATTAAACCTGCAAGAGCTGATACCACTTTTCTTGTTTACTGTGGTGAAAAATTCAGGAATTTCTAGCAAATATGTATTGCTTTAGGACATGTAGGGACACTGGTAATGTATCAAGAGAAACAGAATCCTGGAAGCCTAACAT
The DNA here is from genome assembly GCF_000690835.1 of Fulmarus glacialis. Taxonomy (NCBI): domain Eukaryota; kingdom Metazoa; phylum Chordata; class Aves; order Procellariiformes; family Procellariidae; genus Fulmarus; species Fulmarus glacialis. The sequence continues at coordinate 36,374 of NW_009217978.1, read as the reverse complement.
CAAGCCTTAACAGGTAAAGAATGACTGGGCTCTTAAGTATGTTGTTTGGAATGCACATTAGGAAATGAAAGGTATACAACAAGCTGCTGCTTTGTGATATGCAATATTAGTTTCATCATAAATTTATTTCAGATAAGATTATTAAAGTATCTCTAAAAACCTGGAGCTTGGCTCATTCACTTAGGACTATCCCCGGCATTGTGTAGCTACTATTGCATCTGGTCTTGTGCACACTTTGTGTCTTTCTTTTCTTTTCTTCGTATATGCTTGCAGTTTACATGTTTATATGAAATATAGTTTTCAATATACAAAGAATATGCCCTGAGATCTGAACCCAACTTTTCTAATCTCTAGGAGTACATACTCCACAACAGGAAACATTTTCTCACAAGCTAAGCACCGTATCAGTTAGGTTTTGCTAAACTGTGAGTTGCACAGTTCATCCTAGTTCATCCATAGCACTAGTTTATCCTCTTATGTCCTGTATTGCAGAACAAGACTGAAGGACAGAAAAGATTAACGATCTTATATTCTTATATTATCTGCATGGGTGGGTTTGAGAACTACTAATGCAGGTGTAGGTTCCAAAGAGACATCTTTCAATAACAAGCATTAAGCCAGAGAATTAGAGAAGGAAATTTTTGACCCACCAGAAGGTTTTACCACTGCTCACCATTGCAAATGATTTAAAAAATATTCTTTTGTAGGGTGTTGACAGAATGCTAGGGAATTAAACTCTTCTGTTCATTTCTAGGTAACAGCATATTCCCTTTTGACTGGAGCGACTTTATCAAAAAGGAAAAAGGTATACAAAACTGCATAAGTAAAATAACAGAAAAATGTAATAATAATTACAGCTTAAAATTCTTAAGAATGGAAGAAAGCAAACCAAAGGGCACAGAAGAAATACAACATATGTCATTACTGTTTCCTTTCTATATCAATTTACATTTAGCTGCCTGGATCAAACTATCTGACTTATGAATAAATATAGTTTATTTGCTCAGTGATTACAGTGTAAATAAAGTTACTACATGCTCTATAAAGGTTTTATGCAGACTCAAGCGTGCAAAACTCCTCATAGGTAACATGGCAAAGAGGGCCTTATGTGAGGATATCGTATTCTGCCATGATGCCTTGTCTGAGGATACTCAGTCTCGGTACCCTTTAAAAGTGCCAGGTTCTGCTGCCTGAGCTGTACCGTGAGCAGCAAGCGAGGCATGTCTCAGCGACAGGCCTTACAGCGCCGCGCTCCCTCGCATAGCAAAGCCAGGTTCTTGATACATGCTGGGCATAAAATGTGTCCCTCTGCCTCTATTCTGGTCCACTTTTCATTTGATTTTCATTTGATTAACAAATTCAGTACTAACTGACCATTGCTGGTCCATGTAGACTTGGTTGTAGAAATAAAGCTTTATCAGAATAGATCTAGTACCTGTGTAAAGCTTCATTGCCAGAGATTCAGAAAAAGAAAAAAAAGAGATAATTTTTAGGAGTAGGAGAATATTTTTTTCTGACAAACATTATATTCTAGGAAACAGTGTAAGCGCATGCTATCAGCTATGCATGTGGTCTGTGGTTACGTCTAGCATCAAGGTTGGAATAAAAGGTATCTGCTAATGTTGGACTAATATTGGATAATAGTGAATAGCCTAAAATTAAATATTAGCCCACTGGAAGCCTTTGGACTTCAGCTGAGCTAAGGCTGCCTAGTGTCTCAGGTTGTTTTTCTCTTTTTTTAAAATAAGACATAAAAAATCCCCCCAGGTATTCCATCATGTCTATATATGTATATAAAAAACTATAAAAATATGGTTTGTTATAAAAACATAGTCTTCTTGTCAGCTCTAAATGGACATACTGCAATAATTACAGCACTAATTACACTGTTAAAGGAAAAATCTATTGATGTTTCCATGAGGCCTTCTGTATTTCAACTATTTGCTCCACACAAAGTTAGACTACAATTTCTTAGCTACGTAGTTGTTTAAAAAATAAACATTGGTAGCTCATACTTAAGTCAGTACAGAATTAAGCAGTAGCTATGTTTTCCAAGTGCAATATGTCAATCTTTTTGGCTAAAAAAAGGTAAAGACTAACATCTTTTTCTCTTTTGTTAATGAAGCAGTGGCTGGGAGGAAAAGCAAGAGAGAACTGTATTCCTTTTACAAAGATTTCATAATTAGGGCTGGTCCTGGACAAAGTTGCTAGTAAGTGTCAGGCTTACTACTTTGACACCAATGACATTTTGTAGGATATCATCATCCTACTCAGAAGAATGGCATAGTTCCGCTGAATATCACTCAAACGCCAAGGTGGGAGATTAAGGAGAGACATCTGGAAGACATTTAGGAATACCGCCATTTCAAGATGACAAAACTTACATATACAACCTGAAAATTTACACATACACTTCAATTTTAAGTATGTGAGCTAATCTTACATAGCACTTTTTTTACGACTTTATTTTGTGTAGAACAAAAATTTAACATTAACAGCAAAGCTGTATTTTCCAGCTGCACATATTCTAAAATTAATACGTTTCAGTAACGCTTTTGTCTTTTTGGAAGCAGTGAAGCAATCAACTTTGATTATCAGAAAGCCTTTCTGAAAACAAATCTGAGGTGGGATATTTACATCAGTGTAACAGCACAGTTCTCTACAAAACAGGAGAGCAGATTTCCCCATGTTCTTCACCAGAAACTTGGCATCCACAGGTATTGGACCATGACCAGCGTAAGTCAGACATGGATAAGACTCTTGTTTGGTAGAATGACATCATCTGTACTTCTAAGTGCTTCAGAAAAATATGAGGAAGTAAAATTAAATCTAAATTATTCATTACGCTACCAAACCTTTCTTGAAGAGGAACTACACCTCTAGAGCATTTGTGTTTCAAAAAATCCACTTGAATTTGTATAAAAATCTCTAATCTTGTTTATCTCCTATTTGTTTTCGAGGTATGGAAAACTCCAAAGACTTAATCTAGCTGGTACAGGGAGAAGAAAGAAAAAAGCAAGTATTTTATATGAACACTCAGAAGTATAAACTTTGCTTGATTTTTAAAGCAAAATTGTCAAACTGTAATTAAAAGAAAAAAGCTGTGTGATTAAAAATATGGCAACTTACTGGAGAGCACTCTATGAGCACAAATGAAGGTTAAACTGAGAGTACATTACTTGCCATGAATTATTCACTGAGAGCTAAACAAGGCACACTAAGAAAGGAGTTTTCTCACTAGCCCTGAACTGTAGGAAGTTTTGGTTGCTGATTTAAACTGGTCAGCTAGGTTCCTGCTACAGATAACTCTGATAGGCACTTGCTGGCGTAGTCTATTTCCATGATTCAGACATCTACTTTAAGACAGAGAGAACTGCTCCTCATAGCTGTCTATCTATATTTCTGTGGACTGTGGCCGCCTGCCTATTTTACGTTAGAAACCTAGATTTTGGGCAATTCAAGATGTACTTGATATATGTACTTGTACTATGGTACCAGCCTAAAAACTATAGGCTTCTATAACATGATTTCTTTTTCCTCTTCACTTTCTTACTTGTAGCAGTTGAACTGAATGTAGATAGGATTAAAATTTTTGCTTTTATAGAAATATAAATTTCAAAATATTTTCATATTTGGCCTCACATCTCATCATATTTGGATCATGTGAGAAAAGAACAATGACAAGACATCACCTCCCAGTCATAACTAATGTAGTAACTATCATAGTTCAAAAAAGCTACAGCTCTGACCTCTCACCCCTTCCTCCCCGGGGTGGGTGGGGGGGGGAACGTAAAGCGATCAAAAGGAATATATATAGTATATCAGCTATGCCTACCACTTAAAACTTATGTAAGACCGACTTCTCCTGAATACCCAGACATCTGGAAGGGGAGATACAGTGTGTTTTCATGTTTGTGATTCTAAATTTCTCTCCAGCTTAGGGATAATTTTTTCGCTCTACCTGAACTCTTTGTTTTGTTTTTATCTGTTTGAATTTTCCCTTATTACACAATGTACCAGGCATAAGAAAAGCATGTTGCAGAATAAATCTCAAAGAAACTGACAGCTACACTGGCTGTCAAATATCACCAGAGATGACAATAGCCAGAAACCTCATGTTGTTGTGGATGTGTAAATTGCATAAATTGGATGTAAGCATTTCAGTATTGCCAATGTAGTGCCATGTTGGACATGGACAATATGCATCTTTCCTCTTTGCCCTTCTATGACTAAAACAGATACTTTGTGTGTCATCAAATTCCTGAAAATATGTCATAGCTCAGTATATTATATAGGTTTTCACAGAGGCATATTTTTGTGTAGGACAGCAATTCTGAAACTAGCAGCGTTTTACTTGATACTTACTTAGTGTTTTCCTTTCACATACTTTAATGACAGCCTTCTAATATAACAAATCAATCTTTTATCTTTTCTTGATGCTCTGCTTCAGCAGTTGATTAGCAAAGCTATCTCTATTTTTAACCACTGAATCCAATCCAGCTAACTTCCTTCTAGACGTTTGCTGCTGTGTTAAATGCAGAAGAAAGAATCTCTAATTAAAAAAAAAGAGGAAAGGCACCAAGCCCTTCTCTTTCTTGACTTAGTTTTTTTTTAGAATAAAGGGTGTTCATCAACCTAAAAAAAAAAATCATCAATGTACAATTGCAATGGGAAGTCCTATCTGTTCATTTCCCTTTTGTGATCAACATGTCTGCAAGTCCATTACTGACGTACTACTTCAGATAATTTTCAATGATCACGAAGAGCAGTTCAAATCGATTAAGGGGCCTGGACTTAACTCATTCTTTTTCTTGCAAAAGAGTATCTCTAAAAGAATATGGATAACCAGGTACCTCTCAACTTGATACCTTTTTAAAATATTACTTTCTCAAACAGAAAAACCCCTAAATATTAAATTCTCACTTCTTTGAAGAAATATGACACTTTTCTTTCCACTCTTTTATAAATCAAACAACTCACTGAAAGTAACTCTTCCTCTAAATAAATTTTCCTTTAGAGGAATATGGTTTTTCAAATAACATAACCTTTGTCATGGTAGCTTTTTAGACAGGTTAGATTTATACATTCTTCATAAGAAGAGGTATATGGTCATGATTGTTACCCATTATAAAATAAATTACATTTTCAGTTGTAAAGTACAAAAATTGAAAAATGTTATATCAGTTATGAGTTTTGTCCTCTAAATAGCTATAATTGGGTTGGCCTAAACCTCACAGATCTTCAGTATTTAATTTGCTCTCTTATGTCAATCAATGCTTCAAATTACTTCCTCCTAGCCAAATCTTATTTTCATTCTCCTTGAGCTCTGACAGATTTTGAAGCCAGAAACTACTCCCTGACTCTAAAAATTGCTTCACTCTCAGCATCCTCTCTTCTCATATTTCAACTCTGCTGCCCAACTGAAATCTTGTTTTCTTCTCTCAGTTTTACCCCACATCTTCTCCAAAACTAATTCCATAGCCCTCTATCTTTGACATCTTTCTTATCCGCTATCTTAAATCTATTCTTAAACAGTTTTAAACACCAGATTTATGCTGAGGAGCCACTATGTAGCCTTCTGTATTAAATTCTTACCTCATTTTATCCAGCCATGCATCTCATACCATTTTCTGATATTCCAATACAAACAAAATGTTAAAACTGAGCTTTAAGTGAGCATTATCTCATATGTTTTTCTGTCACATGGATAGCATTCTCACTTACTCATGCTATCCTAAAAAGTTTTCAGCCTTGATCCTTCATTTTGCCCAAGCCAGCCTTGCTATAGCTGAGTATCACTGCTTCCACTTGGATAATATTTCTAAGAGTTATTCTGTCCAGAGTCCCAAAACATGATCAGACCTTTATTCCCCCCTGGACTTGGCTAGTATCACTGCTTCCTAGGCAAAAAGACTGCCATGTCTTTGTGGCTCACTACTTCAACAGTATAGTTCCATTTGTATGTCCCCGTGTATGGCCCTTTCTTGTATGACATCTATATTTTCTACATAAATTACATTCTCTTTCCTCTAAGACATTTTCATCTCCACTGTATCTTCAGTGACCAATTTTTTGCTTCTTTTTCAAGCATTTTGTGCTTTTCATGCAGACCCTGTGTGCAGGGAAAAAGACCCCATCAAATTTCATACCCCCTCAACTTTCTCTTTTAAATAACTCCTCAAAACATGCTCTTCCTAGAATGGCCAGAGAACAGCCATGTCTGACAATGGCTAGAGAACAACAGCTTGGACTTCTATTTTGTATAAGCTTGAGTAAAATGCTAAGCTTGCTGTGGTGACGGAAATTTTGCTACTTCAGTAGATCCAGAGTCACATTGCCTACATTTTTTGGTGACTATCTCTTCTCCAAACACAGCTGTTAAAGTTGCCTTTTTACTGTTACATCATATTTCTCCCAAAAATCATGAACTCCTTGGAAGAGTATGTCTATGCCACACCTTGAATCTGTTTTGCATATGCCTGAAACTTGATACTATTCAAGAAATTAAGCAACAGTTATGCAAAGACTAAATTAATTTTAAATTATTTTAAGTATGTGTTCAAGCTGGTGCAAAATTAGAGTACGCATATTAAATCGTGTTTGGCGGTTTGCTTTGTAAATAATGTCCTTGTGCCAATAGAGATTTATAGTATGCTATATTGGAAAAGTATATTTAATGATTTTATAGAATTTTACAGCAAATATAAATCTAAACTGCAACAGTTATTATTTGAAACTACTTAATTTAAGCAGCATGTATAATAGAATGTCCTCACTATTGGTTGCTTTAGAGACCGTCTGGGCTGTATTTCAGTGCGTTTGCAGGAAACCTAGAGAAACCAGAGTCAGCATTTTCATTCTACTGTCAGCATTTTACATTTAACTTTGAAAGGTGGTTTATTTCATTTCTGTTACACGTCCAAGGGAAGGTTAAAAAATAAAACATACTGGGTTGAAAAGACCATTCTGAATTCTTACTCTCTTTTAATTCTGACCCTAAATTACCTACGAAAGTACTATGAAAAAGAAACTTCTCTAAGAAATGTGAAAGTTTATATGAAAATAATTGATTCATTTATAGAAAATTTCAGAAAGATCTAGATCTAAAAATATTTCGATAGCAAAGTTTTTTCTTTGATATTCATACACAATTGTAACAATTCAGAAAACTATGTTATATTTGATATTGCAAACATTGTTAAAGACTACTACTGACATTAAATGTTGGCTGTAATAATATGTTTTAAAATGTTCCATGCTTACAGGCACATATTTCATAACTATTATCTAACTTGAGCTAGCATTCAAAATATACTGGCAGTTTTACAAATCACAGCAAGAGGCACATTTCTGTCTCTGGAATATGAAGTTATAAAATGTTGAAATTTATTTTTGCTGTTTAAGCAACTTCTATGTATGTAAATAAACTCAGTCCTGCAAAGTCCTGTCCAGCTGATCAACACGCAGATAAGGTGACATTTAAGAAGAGAAAAACTGGCTGAGATTTTTTTGGCCTTTTGTTTCTCTCCATCATGTTCTGTTATTTTGGACAAGAATACAAATAAATGATTCACTTTTGCCTTTTACAACTGAAAAAAAGGTCTTGGCATATAAAACATTTCTCAGTTAGGATGCCATTCTTGCAAAGACAAGGATGAGCTACTAGGACGTTTTGCCTAAAAAGTTCTCAATCTAATACATATTGTGCTGATTGCAGTTGAAAAACTATGACTTCTTCAATGTTTATTTTAAATTTTATTTAACAGTGTTAATGAATTTAATAATTTTATGAACATTTGAAGCTTAGTTATCCCAATCCTTTTGTCCAAAGTCCTCCAAACAGTGCATTGGAAGTTCTCCTAACACATGGTTTGCATCTGCACTGTTTTTCCCTCTAGCATAACAGTTTCCCCACTCAAGCCCTCTACTGATTACTTGCTTTACGACCCTTAGCCAGATGGTTCAAAAAATCACCATTTTAGAGAAAGCTCTGGGAAGAAATCTTTCTTCTGAAAAGGCTTACACAGGAGATTATAGCAACTACTAATTCTGCCACTGTTCTTTCTCAGAAAGGCACCTAAGGAAAATAAAGACTCAAGAATCTTTCTAATCTTTAATAAATTTTCAACTATCTAGAGAAAGAGAATAACCTAGAAACAGAAAAACATCGTTTTAACTCAAGCAAATTAGAAACCCATTTAAAAGCCACAGCTACTAAAATTCTGATTGCAGTCCTCAGCTTTGCAGTTCATGTCCTCCTGTCTGAGGTTATGCATATTTTCTTAATACAGGACCCCCTGCATGAACAGTGCCAGCGAACGAAGCAGTAACATCTGTGGCTGCCTTGCCTGACATGGATGTGTGCCAGGTTGCACACCACTGGGGGCTCAGAGGTCTCAGGGAGGAGGCTGAGCTCTCAGGATTGCACAAAGTACCTTCAGGTCTACTCATTCACAACCTTGTTAGGGATGACCATGTCTTCCAAAATGTGGGCCAGCAGCTATTTGTACCAAAACAATGTCTGCTCTTAACTTCTAAAAGAACAAGGATGTCAGAGAAGGATTGTTTTGTTCTATGAAACAAAACAGGGCAAGATCTGAGACTATTCTTCTAGGACCTGAATGCAAGTTTTCAAAAATGTAGATACCGACAACGAAATCTGTAGTACCAAAAAAGAAGAGTTTAAATGTATTGATTTTGTAAGTTCATAATCAATGCAAGACATTTCTAGAGAAGTCAGATTTGCAGAAGAAAGTATCTTTCAAAAAGTGAGTTGACAGTACTAGAAAAATGGAACAAAGTTTGCATACACAATCCTTTCATCTAGATCTAAGAAGCAGTAAACAAAAGTCTAATATGAATTAGAACTAAATGTGTTCTTAGTTTAATCTAATTCTGTTCATTAATTAGACCTAGAGAAAAAAAAAATTGCAATACCTGTGAAGAAGAAAGGGATGCTGGAAAAGGAACAAATAACAGATCCATAGTGAGCAAAAAGAGAGAAACAGCATCTATAGAATAGAAGGTGGCCAGTAGGAGGATGGGGAAAAGATAAGATTGAAAAAAGCAATACCTCTGTGAATTCTACTAATTTTAGTGTCCAGTAAAATGACAACTTTTAATTCCCAGGCTTGCCTTTTGAAGATATTGCTAGGTGTCCTTTGTGTGTCACACTAAGGGATGAGACACCACACAGCTGCTGTTGTTTCTGACCTTCCTCCATTGCTTCATAAAGATGATTCTAGATTGCAGAACTTGTGTATTTTGACTCACACGGTTTCTACAACGACGTCCAGTGCATGCGATAAAGTATATTACACTGATAAGGAGCAGATGTAGGATCTATGGATTTTTATATTTCTGTTGTGAAAGATATTGATTGTGGTGGCTTTGGAGATGCGTTGGCCTTCTTAATATATGAAAACTCTGTTTGTGGGCCTAAGAATTTTGCCTTTATAGCTCGGTCAAATCCTTCTGGTTTCATTTTGTTTCCGAAGAATGCCATTTAAAATAGCCCTCCTTCAGGTCAGTATACTAAGATGGAGAACACGGGCTAAGGAAGCATTAGAGAAAAGAATAAGAAAAAAATGCATTGGAGCTTTAGAAAAACATGAGTTATTTCCCTGACACAAAGTTCTCTTCAACTCTTATCAGCAACAGAAATCTTAATGAAAAAAAGCCATTGAACATCAGAATAGTAAAATCACTTTTCTAAACAACCTTAAGGCCTCTCCTACAATGCAGTCATCCTTTCAGCCTTTACATATCCTGGTTTTGGTCTGGTTTAAGTTTGAAAATGAAACTTATGTGATCTTTTATCTCTTGCAATATGTAGTATTTAAAACAAAATTAGTAACTTGAGTCTTTCTCTCCTGCAGGGATTTATCCACAGATACATGGAACTGACAGAACTTCAGTAATTCTAATCTGCAGTGTAGACATGAATCTGTGGTTTAAATCTGAATATGCATGACAGCACCACATTCAAAGTTATCCCACCTCAGTTTTTTTAACAAAAGCCCTTTTGATAAGCTGGAGCATTTACACTGGAGCAACAGAATATGTTGCTCTTCCCTTGGTAGGTGTCACACTGGAAAAAGTAACCTGTTTTCCCTAAAGTGGAAAACATGACACATATTATAAACAAATACTACTACTACTACAGAAAAAAAAAAAAGGGCATTTTAAAATCAGACCTTACAGAACATGCTCCAATAATACTTTACTTGCTTTTCTTCAATTTAGACTTCAGATCTCAGTTCTGCCCCTATTGTTTATTTTCTTATCCATATCTGAAATCAGCCTGGGATCTTTTTCAGGCTCAGCTGATGGGCCATTATTCCTGAAGGACTAAGCCCTGCTACAGCAGACACGCCTATTAAGTACGCAAAGTGATATTTAACTGCTCAATACATTTAGTTTACATGACAGATTTTAGAAACATACACTGATTTTTACTCTGTTGCAACTGATTTTTAAATTGAAGTTAGACTGCTAATAACACTTTCCTGCCTCATTTTGCATTATAACTTCATCAAACACCACCTCTATGTTATAGGAAAAAATAAAACACAGAAAAAAACCCAGCAAACTGCATGGTTATTTACATTGGTAGAGAAAAAAGCACCACCAATAATATATTACGATACTTTCTTAAAAGTCTTCTTCTCTTACTGCAGGAAGAGTAAGATAGAAATCTCACCTAACAAATACGGCCCTATGTTTTTATTTTAAAAAATCACCAAGAAAAATTAAAATAAATAATGAATAATGAGCCAAAACATTTGCAGCTTAATTAACCAGGTTTGTATTTGAATGAACAACTGGAGACCCTCTTCATATCTCAGGGGCCTATCTTTGTTCATGTGTGCTCTGCTTCACTTTTCTCTCCCAACATATAAATATTAGAAATATAAGGATATCCATATCCCATGTTATCCATTTGAATTTCATGCTAAATGATTCTCCAAACCTCCTGCAGTCCAGGTATATTCCTTGATTTTAATCAATCTGAATTATTTATTATGGTATGTCACTTTCCTGACAGTCATCTCAGCAAGATAGGTTCAGTTCAATTCAGTTAACATGGTTTCACAGGTATCTTGGAAAGAATTTTTCCCTGTGAATTTGCTGGTATAGCTAGCAAAAAGCTGAACTAGCTCAGTTTTTTTCTTTCTGAGCACTATTTCATAATTTTTTACTACTTTCTCACAAAACATGCAAGTCTCAAAGTTGAACCAAATCAAATAGATGTCAAAGAGCCAATTCCTGAAAATTTTTCCCTGTACTTTAGTCTGTCTAACACAGCAGCGTGCTACAGAAGACTGTTCATGAATTCAGTGCATACCAAATTACAAGTAAAATGTATGGTTGCTTTTACAGTATATTTGGCTTCTGAATAGTAGGATCAGGAATATTCAACATTGAACAGTGTCCTACAGTTGCATTGCATTGTCTACTTTAACTACGCCTCCAGAATTTTTCCTTTTTTGAGAGGAAAAATTAAGTACAAGTTTTGTATTTGAATGAAAAATGGAAAGCAGTAACAACAAAAACTCTTTACTTCCTCACCAGCAAAAACTAACTTTGCGTACCATCTCAGAAGGATTGAAGATTAAATTCAAGGTTTCAAGGTAGTATTTTACATGACCTAAATTTTACAGCATTGACTAGGTTGTTTTGCAGCGGTTCAAAGAGGGAGGAGCTCAAGTAGCACTGGTTTAAAGTGCCTACCACTTTAAAGTGTATAGACCGAAGGGCACATGTGGAGTTGGAATGCTGTTTTGGTCCTATGAGTTGATATTCCAGGAAATGTCAGTACTTGCAGGCCACTTTGGTGACCTGGACAGTAAGGCAGCTAAGTTTGTAAATTAAGTTTCCAGTAGCATTACTTAAATGGTATTTCTTTCATTAAAAAGGTCTTTAAAAAGCCTTTAAGTTTTTGCCATAGTTTTGATTAAAATTAATTGACGGAGGCATTAACATGTAGTTTATACATTCTGAAAATCTGTCAACAAGAACCACAAACAAAATCTTTTGTCTTGATACTAAATTCACCATGGTAGTGTTGCTTCGAAAAAGAAATGAAATAAATGCTTCTGCAATTATAGTGGCTGTGAGAGACATAGAGCTGATAAACAACAATGTAAAAATTCTATGAATACGGTCTGAGGCCTGGAAGAAGAACTTTCTGCATGGCAGCACCACTGGCCTGCCATGTTTGTCTACAAAACAGCTAGGGATTTTCCATAAAATTTTGCCTTGAAAACTGTAATGAAGCTGTTAAATGACTCTAATCAAGGTGCTGCTTGTTACTGGCAACTTCGGATGACTGTGATGTATGCCTGGCCATTACACAAATTATTCATTATTTATTATATAAATAATTCTAATAGGTTAATTTATATTCAGGGAAGGGAAATGTGTATCTTGATCTCTTGAAGTCAGTATCCATGAAGGTAACTCAGTGGGGCAGACTGCCACCTCCAGGAACTCCTTTACTAAGGAGCTGCAAATCTTGTTTTGCTAAAGGCAGGTATTACAGATCAAAAGGCTCTCGGCAGCTGGGAAACAATTTCAGCCCTGCAAAAGGGAGGAATAAAAGAATTGAGCTGCAGCAGTATGACGCAGCTTTTGCTAATGATTGCTTAGACAGTGGTCGTACGTCACTGTAGTACACCACCTGTTTCATCTGTATGCTTTTCTCCCCCTAACAGTTCTTTCTTCTCTTCTTTTCACTCTTTGTGCCAATTTTTCTGTCATGTAGCCAAATCAAAGCTGGGTATTAAAGCTGTAAAAGTTAATTCTGCGATTCCTCTGAATTTTCTGCAGTTACCCATTTCTTAATTTGCAGCTCTCAGTCCACAGGTATTAAGATGCTACTGTGCAACCCACGTTTGTACATGAAAAATAATATCAGACTATTTTGAGTTTTAACTTAAAGAGGTATTGACAAAGCCTAAGCAAATCACTAGATTATTAGAAATACACAAAATAAAGACAACATTTTCTTTATATTCTTGCCAAGTATGAAAATAGAAGATTTTTCTGTAAATGTGCTATGAACAAAGTGTTGCTCTATTAATGGTAAATCAAATCATAGTGCTATTACATATACTTAGTGACAGAACAAACAGAAAGAAGGTAACTAAAGCAGGCAATTTGTTAGCCAGAAAAAAATTCCAAAAACATGGCAGAAATTCTGCAATGAGTTAATTAAAGAGTAAGAATATATAACAACTATAATGAAAAACAATTATTTAGGTTACACATGAAATATTGAATATAAAAATGTTCCTAAACTACAGATGTAAAAGCTATTGAAGAAAAAAATCCCTTTCCTTAAGTATGTAGAGCCATAATGTCTTTCTGACAGTATACTCATACTTCACTTTCCTAACCTATCCAGTATAAATGCAAAAATGATGCTGTTGCACCAAAGAGCTATAGGGCTTCAAATACAGATGCCTAAGAATGCTTTACATCGTTACCACAAACTGCTTTACATTGCTTTACATTATTACCATAACTCCTAACATGGCTATTTTGAGGGAAGTGACTTTGTTTGTAAACCCGAAGAGCTGGCATGAACAAGCTCATGTCTTACTGAAACACTGTGTACTTGGAAGCAGTTTTACTCTTATCCTTTTATAGTAACAGTGTATTATATTTAACAGTGAATTAAATGTTCCAGGATCAAAAAAAATATTGTACCAAAAAGAAATGCTATCTAAACCATTCAGAAGTATCATATAAGATAATATTTACAATAAATGGCTAATGACAACCTTTTATTTCTCTGTATCAAAGTTAAGAAGCTGGCAAACTGCAGCTCCATCAGACAGTTCTGCACTGGAATAAATAATTTTCACTGACATTCTCTGACTGCTTTTTATCCTCCTTCATTTAAACTTATATTAGCTATTATAAACTATAATCAAAATGAAAAATTAATTCAAAATGAATGGTCCAAATTATGAAATATCTTCTTGGTCAAAGATCAACTGTTCCTTTGAAAGGGTGAAAAGAGTGCAAATTTAGCAAATCTCTCTCTCAGTGGAGAGAGGACAGCTTTTCCAGGATTGTCTGCTGCTTTCTTTACATCTTAAAACAGTCCCATTAGACAGTTGGGAAATCTACACCTTGAAAGAATATCAGGGAAGAAGAGGCTGGTGAGTTTTGCACGCTAATAGCAGTCTGGGTGAATCCCTTATACTAACACATAACAACTTTCTACTTTGAACTCCAGAAGAAAGAGTAGGGCATTGTGAGGAGCAGTCTGCATCACACTTCCACCCTCTGTGCTGTGAAAAGGAGAGTTTTAGATAAATAAAGTTTGCAGGGTGTGACTGTCAAAGTCCCATTATTCTGGAATGTTATTTCCAGTCTCACAGACGAAGGTATTTTTCTTAAAGCTCCTAGAATCCAGCTATTAGATGAAAATATCAAACTGCACTTTAAGCTCCTGTCTTTTCTCGTTTTGGGACACCCTTTTAGATTTAACCACTTGAGGACAAAAAAAAGAAAAAAAGACTTTTTAAACAAACTCTTGTGATTCTCCAAGGCATAATTAAAAACAGTTGGAGCTGACAGTACTGTAATATCATCAAGCAGAATATAATATAGTCCAGTAGAAAACTGTGATCAGTTTATTTTAATGGAGCAGAAAGGGAGTAAACCCTTCTTGGGTTGGAGGCTACCATGGACCACTTGAGCCCTGGACCAAGGGCCTCTCCAGATGAGTATTTTGTCCCCTCACATTCTGCTCCAGGGAGCAGGAGAGGTTTGCGTTATGGACACTAGGCTTGTCATGCCAGCTAGTCCCAGTTCACCAGCTGGAAGGATTCCTGGGCTGTTCTATTCACTGTGTAGATACAACCAAGGAAAAATCAGGGCGCTCACATGGCATTTAATAAAACCAGTCCAGCTAGCACTTCCTGATAGCATCAAGCTACCACAAAAAGAGCTTTCACATCAAAATTTTACAGAAACATAAATTTTTTGACATTCAGCGTGGATAAGACAATCATATCGTGGTAAGATTATGTGTTTAACAGACACTACCTGGATTACTACATATTTTTATTTAAATTTTATACGGATTTGCAGGCTAATATTTGGTGTATTTAGGAGTCCAGACTGAAAAGTATGCACAGCATAATTAAAATTTTATATCTTTTTATGATATCCTAGCAGGGATAGCCAAGCAGGAAGAACTGTGACAGCAAAACTTAAGCCTTCGTAGATGACAGAGGTATCTGTTTCTCTGCATGTGAGGATAAAATTTTGTCTGTATCTTGAAACAGGTTTTTAATGAGATCACACTACATTTTGCTATTGGGCTCAAGTATAAATTAGTATACCATCTATGTTACATCATTAATATTCTTATCTATAAAGAATAAGTATTATTTTGGCACTAAAATGGGCTTGTATTTGCACTGCAAAACCACTCTGGCTAGAATTCCTTCTGGTTTTTACAATCCCAAGCAGAGTTTATCAGAAAAGAGAACTACGTGTATGTTCATGCCAAATTCGGATAAGCCTCAAAATATGCCATGTTCCAATATACACTGCACTGTGTCATGTGAGAGAGAGCTTAAACAGAGACTGTGGCTAAGAGAAAACATGGAACAAATACAGTTTGCAACTTACATGCTCATTAAGACTGCATGATTCCCTCATTAAGGGAACCATCTGGATGCTGGGATTAATGTTAATAAATTACATGAATGTCTTCTTTTTTCCTTTCTATTTGAAATAGAAAAATATCTGCAAAAATCAATATTTTGTTTCAGAAGGCTGACATCACTAACCACACATGCTACTATAATATAAACTTCTTCATGATTCTGAGGTGCCAATGACGCTTCTGTTCAGGAACTCATCATTTCGAGATATCTCACAGCAAATTCACAGGAGTGTTTTTCTTGTACAATGTTTAGAAGAAACTTAATTTTCTCCTCTGCCACCAGTAAAAGCCTAACTCAGTGGATTTTACTTCTGCTGTTTTACAGACATACCCCAGTTCTCAATTTATCAATTTTCTGACTGTTTAGTCCCTGGTTCAACGGAGTGCAAAAGATGTTGAAACATTTGGCTTGGCTTCCAAAGCATGATATAAACCAGATGAACTTTATTGCTTAAAACAGCTGATTTCTCTGCTTTTCCCATTTAATGTTTGCATGACCGTAGTCTTTTCCATTTTCTTTTTATTTTACGAGTAGGAGGAGGAAAAAGCAAGGAAAAATTATGTAATTGGATGCTTACCTAGAAGTTGAAACATGTTGCACACACTTAGGAAAACCAAGTAAACATAAGAAAATACCCACACCTATTAGTGTCGTGTGAATTAAGGTAAAAAACTGCATCATTTGCATAGTGCTACATGATGCTTCTGTCTTACACCAGAGCTGTCCAAGCAGCAGATCCTGCTTCATCTGCAATATTTAAGTAGCAATTATGTGGCAGGTACTGCCACATTTCAGTTTATCAGAAGGAAAAGAGAACTTTAAATTGAACAGAAGAGACTAGAGTGTTTCTAATTTGAAAAAAAAACCCACCACAAAATAAAACAACCAACCCTGATGTACTGTTCCCTAGGCACGCATTCCCTTTGGAAGGGATGAAAGCTTCAGCCAGCCAGCCATCCTCCTTGTGCTCTGTACGCCTAAAATGGTCATATACAGAAGCAGAGAATTCACCACTTAAGAAACTGGCAAACTTTCCCCTGGAGCATGAACTCCCTATGTTTTTCTCTGTGGGTGAAAGGCTTCTCGCAGCAGATCTGATGTGAGCCAAATATAATTCCTGACAAAGCAAGTGGAAAGAAAGTCATTGAAGAGTGTCAACCTGCCCAAGTGCTTTTGTTTGGTGCTAGTACCTCTGTAGCAGCTTGTAACAAGGGCTGCAGGTGCATAGTCATGTCTGGAAAGAGCTTGGCGAAGGAAAAGGTGCCTGCAGATGAAGTGTCATGGGGACACGGAAATATCTGGTATGGCTCACTTCACAGCAACTGCAGATTAAGTTGGATTTACAAGGGTAACTCATAAGATATATTAGACTAATGCATACGTAGCTCGAGCTGGAGTTATTTTGTATTTTTCTTTTTTATATTTGGCTTCACCTACATCTGTTATAACCAAGAAAATATGAGGCCTCCCGTTCTCCATCTGGAGGCAACTATATCCCACTTAAGCAGTTTTGCTTTCTTTCATTTTAGGTTTCTTCACTAGCTAAATAACTTCAGCTAGTATTAAGAGGAGTTAAACTGATCCTGCTTGGGAGAGACAATAGATATTCTTAGGCTTTGCTGTTGTTTGTTCTGCTGTGTCATTTTGCTTTTACAACTTCAACAGAAATTTGTACCAAAGCCTGTGAAACCTAAGCCACTAAAGAGCCGAGTATTGACTGGAAATGTTGCAAAGGTAAAATAAATAAAGGAAAGCCGAGTTCATGTGGACAAACAGTAAAGTACGTACTGTGTATTCAGCTTCTTCCTGGCAAACTTCTGATAGTTTGCTCACTTTAAGGTAGGATATATACACACACACATATATGCATGTGTGTGTGCATACTGTATATATAATACACATGTATATAATGACCAATTGCATGAGTATGTTGATGGGAAGTATCTGTCTCCTCCTACTGCTGAGACCCCCGATTTCTGCAGTTGCCTGGAATCTGGCAGCTTGCCTGAAAGACTTTCTAACCTCCTAACAAGTCAGAAACCCTGAAGAAGAGAGGCTATAAAAAATCTAAATCATATTTTATATTTCATTATCTTAAAAAAAAGAAATGTTCTTCCCATGGAAAATTGCATAAAACTGGCTATTCATCACAAGGGATTTTTTTCTTTTAGAAATGCAAAATTTCCAGTCAGATTGAAATTCTACCTCCTGCAATGATCCCTGTTGCCTTCACTCAATACTGTGTCCTTGTAAACTTCTCTTGGAGGAAAGAGAATGGGCATACATGGAACAAGAGAAAACGTACATAGTAATGGGAGTGAGACTATTCCAACAGGGTTAAAACCACGGAATATCTAGTCTGGTCAGTACGGACACTATCAGGTGTTTAATGGAATGGGAGGTTATTGCTCATGACTCAAAAGCAGTTAATCAGCAAATCTGTTAAACTACACCAGAAATGAGATAGAGGGTAATAATGGAAATGTTATAATAGAAACGTTATTAAAATCGTATTTCCATGAAAATAGGAATATTATAATTTATCTAGACCGTGTGTCCGCATCAGAGGCTCTGGTTTACTTCTAGTTACTCTGCATTAGCAGGAACATTGCAATAGGAGGAGGGGTTAAGAGATCTGCAACATGAATGATATGGACACAAAATTTTTCCATGTGAAAAGTGGCAGTGAAAATATAGATTACTCAGAAAGCTGATGAGCAAGAGTGGTATACAAACAGATAAAACAACAACTAACCCTTTAGCAACATAAAGTTGCAATATTACTTAAAACATTCTACGGCAAAAGACAACAGAATGAAGAAACTCCTGCACATCGCAGAGAGTTCACTTGTGAAAGTAAGTGCCAAAAGATACTGCTGAAGCCAAAAATTCAGCAACTTTTTTATTAAAAAATGATCAAAATTTGGTGTGAATAAATAAAATACCCAGACTTGTTAGAGGAAGCAATACACACAGTAAGAAGAGTTCTGGAGAACTCATACATAGGGAACTACTGAAGATGTTGAGATTCTCCCTCAAGGAAGATTATATTGTAACCACCAAGTTTCTTACTGTTCTCTCTCTAACATTTGCTGCTGGCTGCTGTCGCAGACTGGGAGCTGGATTAGCTGGCATGGACCACCCCTGTGATGAAATATAACGCCCCTACGGCTAAGGACACCAGGCTGGTGTCTGTGCCAGACCCTTCCTCTTCTCTTTTTTGCCTCATGAAGAAAGGCACATTAGAGCCTTAAATTACCTTTTAGAATATTGCAGAAGTTTTCAATTAACGCTCACATATGGCTTTCATAGAGACAACTGAAACATTAAATGACCTGTAGATCTTAGTGGTTTCTGGGGTTCAAAAATAAATTGCATTTACTAGTTCCAATAACAAATTCCAGTTTTTCAATTTCTTTTGCGATAAAAAAAAAGATCTATTCAGATCCACAATGGACATAGACATATTCTACAGTGGCATAAAATAAACATTTTTACGTTACTCCCCTACCACTTTTCTTCTTGTTTAATGCAGTAACTAGAAATTAATTACAACATTTTGACATGGTACATGCTGAACTAGCGTTAGCTTGTTCCTGAGGTATTCGGTATCAGATTGAATGATAGATCTATTTATAGTGCTCCTAGAATTTGTTATACATCAGGGAATTGCAAATCAGATAGTCCTGACATTAACATAAATATCCATGGGCATCTAAAATTTATAAATCAAACTGAGTATTTCTTGGTGTTTATGGTTGGTGCAATCTTTTTCTGCATCCCAAGGGATTCTAATGTCTGCTCCCAGCCTAATCTGGAAGGCCAGTTTTGTGTGGAGATTGTTTCAGCCACAAACAGCCCAGTCCAGCCATTTATTTATTGTAAAAAAACATAGCAATACTAGTCATCATAACTGACTTCACTATATAAAATAACATTTCCTGATGGTTATTCATACAGGTTCTGGGTTAGCATCAGTCTAGGCTGTTAGAACTTACTTAAGCATAAATTGGAAAAAACTTGTTGATAAAATACCGATAGATATACTTCAGTTTTCTGTATATTTCACACTAACTAAATCACGTCCAAGGCAGTAGCAAGAACAATAAAATCCCACAGAATAAGCCCTCAGGTAATGCTAGTCCAAAGCAGCAATAAGGAAACATTGACAGGACTCCACCTGTCCCACTGTGATAGACTCACTCAACCTATCTGAGTGAGGACCAAAAACATCTGAGAAATTTAAGCAAAAGCTGAAACTTTTGAACATGTTACTTGTCTTCTGTTTTTTTTCCTGCTGTTGGGGACCTATGAACTGGGACTTGATTTTCTGAGGTTTTAGGAAATGGTGTAGAGACTTTTTATATTTAGTCATTATCAGGGACTCTCTAGGCAGTTTTGTCAAGGACATAAGTCTGCAGCAACACCAAGAGTCACGTGCACCTGCTTTCCTACTGCTATTTAACCTGCTAGCAATATGCTTTGCTATTTTGCCACTTTTCCCAAGATTTCAAATTAACATAACCAAATGTCTGAATTGGGTATGATGACATTTTGCCATGCAGATTTGTCTAAAATAAATCTGGGTGAGACTCAAAACATCATTTTAATGGTGACATGGCTGTGTCACTCATCATGTTCACTAGAAAAGTCCACACTTATGCATTCGAGTATTTTATTTCCCAGACAATCTTGAATGACTAGACAAAAAGAACCAAACTAGTTCCAGTGTGCTAGGACTCTAGTCCCTAATAAATAAAATAATAAACTTTAATCTGGTTTCTATTCCCATTTCATTACAAGGCTTATAATAATAAAAAAAGTTAGAATATTACACTCTGCTCACTAAGAAAGCTTGACATCATTAAGAAATCCCTTTAGAGAAGGGATTCCTGAAAATTGCTGTTTGAGAGAGAGATTCCACTTTCCAGCCCAGCTCCCGAGAGTTTAGTGGCTTGGAGTACAATTATCTGGCGGGAGGGAATGTGCCTCCTAATGTATGAATGCCACGAGCAGCTGGCTGCAGAAGTGGTGTTGGCAGTAGCTTCAGCCACATGACCATTCCTCTAGTCAAGGGAAATATGCCAGATGGCAGCCAAAGAAGAAAAACAGAAAGAAAGCAAAGGAAGCAACAAAAGAAGCTCACATAAACCAACAAAGAACCTTTCTTTCTTTTCCATATGAAGGTATAAGTTTCATGATTACTGTCTCAGGAAGTGTATCTTCATAGCTAACCAAACAACGACGTAATTCTGACACTGCCATAACTTAACGAACTTACTAACTCTTTGGTTATTCAATTTAACGCATACTATTGCCAGTGTCATTTCTCCATAACACCCATTTTACTTCGGAGCTTGCAATCTCTACAAAATAGTCTCCACAAACAGGTTTTACTCAGCAGATTTTCACTCTGAGTTATACACAAATCCTTCATTGTGAAAAAAACCTTAAGGACCAGCCAGACAATCAGGGCAGATCCTGCCGCCTCTGGAGAATCTTCTAAGTGGTCCTGAGGACCCGTCATTAAGTCAGTGGGAGATGTGAGTGTTCAGCATCTAGCAGGATTGAGTGTCATATAACATGTTCTTATTCATACATCTCAGTTATGTGCAGGAAATTTTGATAAGTGCTTTAGTTCTTTGTCATCCACGCGTGATAGGATTTAGAGGTCATGAAGAAGGCTTCTGTCTCTACCCATTCTTCAGAGGTCTTCGGAGCTTTAAAGCGTAACTGTGCTATTATTAGAACTCAGTTTTTACAGTCACATCTAGTGGTATTTTCCTGAGCAAAACTAAATGTAGCAGGAAACACGATTCCTGTCTGCATTTCAGGAAATGAGGTGTGCTTCAGTTTAGAGAGATTCAAGGCTTTAAAAAAAAAGAAAAAAAAAAAAAAGAGGGAAAAAAAAGAAAAAAAAGGAAAACAGGTAAGCTCATCTGTGAGTTCTGGAAACATAATAAAGATTTACAAATATTTTGTTTGTATTGGACTAGAAGAGAGCAGGATGGGCACACCTCCCTACAAAACTAAACAACCCTCCTCCTTCTCCAGCCTGCAAAAATATACTGAAATTGTAAAATGATTCGGGAGTCTCCTGAGTTTCCTCATCTGTGAAGTACCCACTCACAGCCTTGGCTCTACATCTAATGCTGCGAATACTTGCGCTTCTGGTGCATAGTGAATCATAAGTGAATCTCTACCTGTTTTTTTGGTCTGCTTTCCTGTTTTTGTTCAGTACAATTTGCTGAGGCTTTAAGCTATGGTTTATTTGATGGGAAGGGCAGAGGAGGAGGAGCTCTAAGTGACTGCATTGCATTCCAGCTCTTCCTAGAAAAATTGCATTGTCTCAAGGTATTTTTTTTTTCCTACTTTGAGAAAACTTGCATTAGCCTGGCTCTTCCACCACCTTCTGAAAGATGCAAACCCCAGCACCTGCTGATCAGCAAAGAAACTCAAATCACTATTTGGCTATAAGGGGGTATCAATGTATCACAGAATCTCCCAAAAATGAAACAGGTAAATTGAAACATAATGGTCCATTTAATCAGTAGATTCTGAGTATCCCACAGAAGAAACTTTCTTTTTTTGCCCAAAATGTAGCAAAATAAATTTTAAAATCATGGCCAACTTCACGATTTAAATTCAGATTATGAAGTAGAACAGCATGGTTTGCTAAAAAATGTTCATCATGGAAACGTGGATGGTACTATCAGGTATTCAGTTTTAGAAACCAAAGCCCCTTGACATCAGATAGTTGAGTGACGTGAGCAGAACTGTCAGTTGACATAAACAAGGTTATTAAATTACATCGGGATCAGGTACTGTAAAATTTTGTAGTAGATTTCTAAATATAACCTACAGTGTGAATGGAGCCATGGCAGTGACATGGCAATATGTATACTAAGGATTTTTAATCCTCTTCTCAGTCAAAACTTATAGTTCAATTAAATAGTAACAACAAAAATGGCTCACATTCAATAATACAATTATGACCAGTTTTTATAAAATTATCTTCAACCTCATGCTAATTCTTTAAAGCTCCTGAAAAACAAACATATAACACTTTCTCTATGGTATGACAAAATTCATTCACACTTCTGGACTTTAGATAAGAGTTCCTTGCTTTTTATTTTTGTTAACAACTTTTAAGACTATTTTCACTTTTTTAGATGGAAAAATTAGACAATGTGCTATATTTACGTAAGTTAATCATGAAAATAATCAGATCCTATATTAACATGCTACTTGAAATATTTTTCTTTTTGCTTCTGAAACATTGATAAAAGTTTGTAAAAGAAACATGAGTAGCTTTCTTTAAGCAAAAGAATCCATGATAAGAAGATTGCCTTAAGAGAATCTCAATTGAATTATATGATCTAGTTTTAAACTTCTGGAAACTATTATAGATACCATCTTTTTATTCTCTATTCAAATCACTTTATCTGTTATTATTATTTTTTGTCATAAAAACAGCTCCTTCTGTATGAAAAACCTAGCTTTTGCAAAAGAAAACAGTGAGACAAGTTGGACTGTACCTAGCCAGTTTTTTTTACAGTATTCATATAGACAGTGTTTTCTATCAATAATCCTACATAAAGCATTTGGCTCCTTTGGCATTTGATATTGTACACGTATGCAAATAAATGTGACTCTTGCATCAATTAATATTAAAAAATTATCATTAAGATGATATGTAGTAAGTTCTTCAGTGCATTATATACAAATGGGAGGATCTTTTCCTAAGAATTTTATACTTGAAAATGTGTATTGCATTTCTTATAGATAAAAGCAAGGAAGTTAGAAAACAAGTATTCGTTCAATTGCAAAAAGCAGTATGATAAGTAACGGAAAGCACACTTTGTTATTGTTATTTTTAAATAACAGCTAAGGAAAAAATAGAATCTGCGTGTTTTTCTCATTGGTAATACTTACTTTTAAAATGTTGAACACAAAAATAGTTAACAAACATGGTTTTCTAGTTATGTAAAAACCCCTCAACTATAAATATTAATTCAGATTTGGTATGCTGTATCAGTGTGTCATATTTATAACTAAATATGTTTACTTATAATAAGTACTGATAATATTTAGAATTAATATTTTTATGAGAACACTGACATAAATATTAATGTATTTTTTTCTGACTTGGAGTGCAAAAATGATTCAAAATTATTATTTGCTTGAAAAATGCAGTTTCATAAATTTCCATGGTCACTTATTCATAATATTTTCCAATCACACAGAAACAATTACTATTTTCCTGATATACATGTTCAGCAAAGCCTTTACAAGCTCCAGAGAGTAACAATTAATACAAGACATTTCCAAATTTTTATATACTATAATCCTATAGAAGAATAAAAAAGAGCCACAGTTGCAACTATTATCACTGTCAATTACACGGCAAGCCGCTAGAAGAGATACCTGTAGGACTTCAAAAAGCGAAATCTCATCTTATTTCTTGGAGATGGACGAGGGATATAGGCTCCAAAAGGATCCCACAGAAAGGCCATTGGCAAAGTCAATTCTAAAATCGTCTAAAAAATATATCCCTGAGGGCAAGCAGGACAGTTGTGCTGGAGGTGCCCCGCACTAATCATGAAGCACTTGTAACTGTGTAAGGGAATGTCCTTTTCCTACGGTATGCTTTGGCAGAGATGCGGCTGGCTGAGAGCACAGGCTAGAAGGGGGATAACTGGGATTTCCTGCTGCATGGGACTTGCCCTTTGCATGAACGTTTCCTATATTCAGGCTCTTATCGCATTATTCAAGTGAGAGCTCTTATGGTAAACCCTTGGATAGTTATAGCAACCACTAAAGAGCACAGAACCGTAGAACTAAGGCAGACCAGAAATAGCCAGTGCTGTGATTATTCACTGCTGCCCACACAAAGGCCTTCAAACTCTTAACCGTCTGCTGAAAATATTTTTAATATGGATTATATTTGAACAATGTGTTTCGGCTGGCATCAGACAGCCAAGGAGTATGCAGAAAAAAACCCCCAAATCCCCGAAAAGAACCCCAAACCAAAATCTGCTGTGTCCCCCAATGTGTCCCCTCATGGCACAGTACGGAGCTAGTAACCTGGGAGTAAAACTGCTATTGAAAACATGCCCGCAAACCCTCACTTGCCTCTTTGTTTAATTCTTAAGTCTCTTCAAGTGTGTCTTCCTTGCTCACAGTTTCTAAAGAGAATCAATTTATAACATTAAGTAGCTTTTCTGAAAGGGCTTAATCATCTGCAAGAGATCAGCCACTCTAAGAAAGTACGTCTCAGACTGGTAGATAATTTTCAGGCCTCTTGGCAGCTTTTCTCAAAGGCATCACTCCCCGTACTGAATTACCGCCAGTGACTTTGAGAACTGAACTCAGTTCCCTGCTAGCTGGGGTCATTCTGGTTCAGTGTCTTTCTGTTGTTTGTTTTGCTGGTTTGGTTTTTTTTTGTTTTTATTTTATTTTATTTTAATTTTTAATTCAAGCCTCAACTCTTGCATGCAATTTTTTCAGCCTAGCACTAGTAGGGTTGAAGGCAAACAACAGCCTACAATTCAATTCTGACTCCACTGAGGTCATGCCAGCGAGGCCACCATTATTTCCTCTACCAACTCTGAATGTGACTTTGATCTCCCAGCACTGCTAAGCAGAAGATTCTCTAATTCGCTTGATCTTTGAAAGAAATCTAACCCAGATATTTTTATTCATAAGAAAGGCGATGGATGAGAAATTGAGTATTCACCCAGAGCAAGGCTAAAAATTAAAATTTAGGATTACTCAGGGCCCTACTGGAAAAGGTCAGAGAATAGAAAAATAAATTCCCAGGGATAAATTATCAATCTATAATCAATTATCTGATGAAATGTACTATTTTCATGGTAAAGGGTACTATGAGAAACTATACTCTTCAGAAAAATTATAAACATACTATAACTGGGTATATGTTGCTCTTTGGAAGAACGATTTTTCTTCTGCTACGCTGATGAAGGTGCTACAGGGCCAACTGGCAATAAATCTCTTCACACCATGAAATAAGTACTGAATATACAGGATTCACAGGAGAAAGCACTGTGTCCAGGCCAAAAGTCACATTACTTCTAAGCAGTTTAAAGAATATACTATATAATTAAATGATAATAATATAGCATCTAATTTCCACAGAAATAGAATTGCGATCATTCCAGCAATGGTCAGTAAGGTGTTCTCTGGATATCGTAAGGTACAGTCTTCTTCGCAATCATGAAATCATTAAAACTGCACTGATTAACAGATCACTTTAAACATACCTGAATGATAATACTGGATGTGAGCATTGCCAAAATCAACATTTATCTTCTGGCAAATAAAGCCAAAGTAGGCTGCATTTTTATAAATACATCCTAAATAACTTAATATTGCCAGGTATGTTTCCTTTTCACATTCTGTTTCTAAAAAGGATTTTGTACAACACATGAATACAGCAGCAACATTTTTTTTTCTTTTTTTATAAAGAAAACCAAACATGCTTATTATGAGCTCTCTTTCCTCCTCCCTTAGTGCCCTTCCTTCCCTATTGCACTAAACCTGCTAATGCAGCCAACCACAATAAGGTCACAGAAATAAGCTTCTTACAAGATTACTAAAGACTAAATTTATACCTTGATATCAAAAACACTTATTGTCACTATGTAGTGGCGTGCAGTAGATCACTGTATCAAAAGAAATGACAGTGTTTATGGAAATGCAAGGAAATGAAGGAGTAAATAACTCTGTAATACGCCTTGACTTTTACAGAAAAGTCACTAGGCTCTTCCTGCTTTTTTTCTTTTCTTTTAGACAAAAAGAAAGCAACGTTTCTAGAAGCACCCAAAGAACATAAAATGGTTTGACATTAAGTTGTTATTTGTAGGCAGTGTTTTGTGGAAAACAGCTCAATAGCGTGAGTAAACAAATATCTAGTTTTATATAAGAGGTAAAATCAGTCATTGCACTCAGTGATAATCCAGACCTCTTATAGAAATGCATAATGTAATAAACATTTATGGTGCAATATCTTTAACATTCTATGCAGTTTTGTGATTGCAGCTTTTGCTCTACATTTTTGACAGATATTGGGATATCAGCTTCACACTCTTGGCTGGTCAGCGGCACCCTTATAGTATGTCATTATTGATGGCTTCAGGTTTACAGGATCTACAAAGAGTCAATTATTACGGAAACATTTATTTTACTGTTCTCCCAAATATGTAAGCTACTGCTATTTTTTTTTAGAAAAGGTGAATTTTTAGAAAAATGAATAGCAAAATAATATTTTTCAAAATTAAAAATGTGAAACCTAAATGAATAATAAACACACAAACCCACATGAAATTAGACTCCTTTTTTGGTCAGTTGAAGTCATGTAAGTGTAAAAGCTCTTGGTAGTAAGCAGGTCTGGTGATAAGCATAAATATCTTTACAGACTCGGTTCACCTTCCCAGCCACGTCCTGATGCATTTTAGAACTCAAAGGGCCAAGTTTTGTCCCTAAATTCCTCTCAATGTATCCAAAGCTCAAACAATTACAGCTTTAAGGACCACAGCAAGAAGGCTTGCCCGTGGTGGTGACAGTGTGTTCACAGAGATTCCATTTTCCTCTAACCTGGCTCTGTGCTTTGGGTCATATGATGGGAACGCACTACAGCATGGGGACACGAGACAGATCGTGCTGTTCAACAGAGCACGTGACAGAAGTATAGCCTGGACCTGGACACTATGACTCCTACCATAGTTTCTTTGAGTGGCCTCCCCCTCACGCCTTGATCTCGTTGGTCAAGCACAACCTGTGACAAATTCCTAGCTGCGTTTGAATGTGCTGTCATGAGCGGGCGGCGGGAGGGACGTTACACCGGCAGCGCATCGTGCCGGGGGCAGAGGGGCTGCAGCTCAACCACCCGCCTCTTCAGCAACACGGCAAAGTAGGACCACTGCTTCCTGTTTTGATAGATGAAGTAGTGGTAAATGTAGGAAACAGAAAAAAACAATTGAGGTTATTACTTTGTAAGTTGTGGAAAGCAACGGGGCTTCCCTGCATGCTCCCTTCGTGGCTCCTGCACAGTGCCGTCGTGCTCCTCCCACAGGCAGCCTTCCCATAGCCTCTGCCCTACGTGTTGGTCTATTGTATGCAGTGTTGTACTTGGAGAAAAAGGATGTTATAGTTACTATTGCGACAATAGCAATATATAAACTTTGTTGTTTAAAAAATGCTTTTTTATCCACAACTGGAAACTCTGAAAGAGTTCAAACTGGGGTCATTGCAGTGGACAGAACGGTTTACAGTAGAGTATACAGTATTTTACAGATGTTTCTCCCAGAGTTATTCCTTCTGTTTTCAAACACTGCCTGATGGTTTAGTTGGACATCTCCAAACAAAATCCCACTGTATATTATGTAGCTAAAATCAAACATTTACTCACTGTTTCAAAGAGATGGCTTGCACAATCTGAATTCTAAACAGTTTAATAATATTTATGCACATTTTATTACAGACAAGGTATTTTTCCAGCTTTTTTCCCCTCTCTTGCCATTATTGAGACAGGGATGAAAGACAACTGACAAAACAAGAATTAGGAGTAAACCATTTGAATACAGGATAAACTTGCATTTTAATTTTCCCCAGTACCATGATAGTGTCTAGAGTTTCATATAGAGCTACCTCAATAAAACTTTATGCTGGAAGACTAAGAATACATAAGACCTAGAATTAAATAAAATTATTTTCCACATTTCATTTTGTTGTTACATAACTGGAAGTTTATTTTTGTAAAATTTATTTTAGCTTGCATTTTTTATATATTCCTATTCAGAATGTTATACTTCCATGACACAGGTATTTTCTCCTGACAGAATTATCCTGACTTTGAAGTATTCCTTTTCCACATGAAAAAAGAATCAGCCCAACAGAAAACACAGTACCTAATTCTGACTTTGAGTAATAAACTGGAAGTCTGAACTTTCAACCCCACAAAAGGCAAGCACATTTTCTTCAGTCTTTCTTATTTTCCATCACTCTGATCTATTTTAACAGGCCAGAAAATCCGAATATAGTATTTATGATACTAGCTTGGCCCTATTAATGTTTTCAATGAAAAAAAAAAAAACCAAATTATTTCTCTGGGGACTAAGTATCAAGAAAAATGCATGTGCTGCCTATATTTTGTTAAGCTTAAATAAGATTCTACCAGGACTGGTAGACTACTAGGACTAATATCTCACTGCAAATTCTTTCTGGTTATTATTACTTATCATCCCTTGTTGGTTTTAATGCTTAATTCTGCAGCCCTTGTTTCTGTAAAAATTCTGGCTGCCTTACAGGTGGCTAAATGAGAATATTTCTGTAAGATCTTCTCCCTTGAACAACGGTTTCTGAAGCGGTTTATAGTACTGATACTATTCCTGAGGTTGGAGAATTCACAAGAATGCTCTCCTGTAAGAAATTTTTGGTGATTAATAAAGAATCAGCATAGCCTGCAGCCCTTCTGTCAAAAAAGCAGCTCTAGGGTGTTTTACATATCTATTCTACTATAATTGTGAACTTCCAACAGCTTAATTATCTCCCAGATTCTTCTAAAACTATTAAATTTTGCGGAAATCATACAGGGTTAAAAATTATCTAGAAGGAAGACATACAAACATGCATGCTCAAGCATGTACTCACTCACACATTGATTCTGTAAATAAGAAATATAAAAAATTCTGAAAACATCATAAAATACCTGAGTTTGGCTCTTTGAGTAACTTTATAGTAATGTTATTTTTTGCTAGTGCTAGTTTTACAGATCATAATATAACCTGATTTGAGCTGCACATATGAATGGTTTTGTCTCATCAGTCATGAACTATTTGTGGCCTCTCATATATCTGTTGTGTGGAAATTATTCTTAAATAGTTGTGATTAATTTAAAGTGAAAGAAAGTTTGGTGCTCTGGTCATTGCTACTAAAGCCATGCAACGAAGCAGCAAGCTCTCGCTCAGAAAGTAAAACAAATGTGTCTGTGCTGGAAACAAATCACATGGAGAACTAAATGTGTGTAAGATAAAAAAATTCTTTCCTAGAGATTACGGTACTAATACTGGAGAGCAAGAAGAGAGATGTTAAAAATGTACCAGCCTAAACTGATAGCTCTTTCATTAAACATGCATACAGACACTACCTACCATAGGTGACAGATAGCATCAAGCAGGGAATATCAGAATGAAAGCCAGGAGAGACCTGAGCTCAGAAATAAGCTGGTTTAATCAGGAAGGAAAGAAAGCTACTAGGCCAGGCACGAGTGTTAAGGCTATTGAAATGTGTCTAGTCAAGTTTTCAATGGAGTTTGCAGAAAGAGCTTTTACTGAGCAAGGTTTTTCTCTGAATTCATTGGCAACTCCTGCAGCCTGTGCAGGGCAGATGTTATCCTTGGTACAGTATTATATGTTCACCTATGGCCATTACACAAGCACTGCACACTGATCTGCAGCTTAAAGGGTTATAAACTACAAAATTCTGTAAAAGCCACAATTGAAAGTATTGTTTTTAAAAAGGTAGCCAGATTAAATAACATGTGGTATAGAAATGCTCTTATTCCTGTAATTTTCCGATAAATTGTATGAACTGTATTTACAAAAAAAAAAAAAAAGAAAAAAGAAAAAAGAAAAAAATTATTTTACAAAACAAAGAGATACTATCCCAATATATGTTGTGGTCATTACTTCTTAAATCATTGCTTAAATCAAAGCTCTTCTATTTATTTATTTTTTCAAAGGATGCTGATATACTTCAAGGACAAGTGGCGTCTCAAGAATTACTGAGGAACCTAATTTTAGTACAAACGAAATTGAAGAGCTTGTGTAAATGATTACCAGGCACCTTTGACTCATGTTTGCAGCTGGCTCACTGAAAGGGGATTTCACAAATAAGCAAAAGGTATATCCAGCAAATTACCTAGGAAAACTTTCAGTTGTTCCTAGGGATATTAAACAAGCCCCTGATTCCTCAAAGACCTGTCAGAGAATCATGAATTAGAGTAATTCCTTGCCCTGAACATTTCCAATCCTATGTTTTTAGTGGGATTTCAAGAACTATTTGGCAGGAACCCATTGTATCTCTAGCTGACTGCAACAGAAGTGACATCAAAGCCACTTAGATCAGAGCTAATTTGAGAAGTCCTGCCTTAGGACAAGGGCAAAAATGGGACAGCTTTAGACAGTACTGAAATATAAAAGAAACAAGCTAAGTTTATAGTCTACATTTTAATTTACCAAATTTACTGTTAACACATATAAGACATCCCATTTGCATCACCTATAGTATTAAGTGATCTTTTGTAAAGATGGAAACAAAGATCCTACTTTAATGCCTGAGCACAAGAAGATAGAATTAACATTGCCAGCAAGACTTGGGAAATCGGAGTCTTAAAGTCCTTGCAACTCAGCCTTGCTTGCCTGTGTGACAGTTAAAAAGCATGAATCAATTCTCCGGATGCTCAGATAAGCAAGTTAATCTGTCTTTCAAAGATGATAGACAGTATTTATAGGTAAGTTCTTAAATGGGGACATATGTGTTATGTATCAAAGTCTTATTCAAAAGGAAGGAACGATTAGAAGAAAGGCATTAGGGTTGCCCAGGACCCATTTGCTTGAGAACTAGCAAACTGGTTTTGTTTTAGCCTCCATGAAAAACATACCCCATGAAAATGAGTAGAGTGGAATGGTAGTCAACACAGTAGACAAAAACACTGGAAAAACCCAGAAGAGTTGCCTGCAAGAAAAGAGTGGAGATAACTGTCTTGTCTAAAATATGTAAACATTGATTTAAAATGCAAGCTTCCCAGGAAGCACTAAGGTTTTCCTGAATAAATTGACTGAACCAACATACTATACATTTTGTATTCAAAAAGAACCTCATTTGTGAAACTACTTACTAAATACCACTTTAAATATCTATTTTCTTTTGGTTTGGGTTTTTTTTTCCTCACCAGCTTATTAAAAAGCAAATTATCCATCTGGGAGTAAAAAATATTTTCTCATTTAACAAAAATGGAAGTTGAAGTAGGGAACTTAGCTGATTTAACCTAAACCGAAAAGGAAATCAGTACCTCAAATAGGACGGGAATCTTGCTTAACACATGACTCTAGGTAATCGTAACCTGTAATAATATAAACTGCATCTTTAAACAAGTAATTATACTGCAGGTAGGAAAAAGTATTATATTATGTTTTTATTGATTTTTCAGTGTATTTATCCCCATTAATTTTCTCCTTAACTCTTTGAAAATTAGAAGAATTATATTTATAATTAATTCCTTTAGCTTTAGTGACTTATTTAATTGCACAATCCTAACACAAGAATTGCAATATAAGATGACGAGAACAGTTTTATTTAGATTTTATATAGAAAGTATTATCATAAAGTTCCTAATATAAATAATGAGAATTAACTTATGGAAGAGGATGAAATGAAGAGGCAATGCTTGGCATTGCAAGTTACCCTGAAAGCTGAACAGATCCAAAAGTAATCTGTTGTTGAAAGTGACTGAAGAAAATTCACTATAATGAATTTACTGAACGTTTCTTGATTGAAATAAAAAATGACACAATACCATAGTGTAATAGTTTTGGCCAGTTCGTGTTCAGAGCACATCAAAACTACAAATAAAGCTGTAAAGTTATCAAGCAACATGGTCTTGGACCGCCTGCTCCAGGGGACCCTGCTTCAGCAGGGAGGTTGGACTAGAGGATTTCCAGAGGTGCCTTCCTGCCTGAGTGATTCTGTGATTCTGTAAACAAATCCAGCTTCCCATAGGTTTTAAGATCACGAAAACTATGGGATTTCAGAAGTGCTTTAACTTACTTGCAAAGCATTTGTCTCCTCCTGACACACTTTCATGCCCTCTAGTGTTCAAAATAATAAAAACTGTTCCTCTCACTTTGATCAATTACATCTAAAATAATAACACATCCTTAAACTAGGTCATTCCTCTGATCAAGAGAAACAGTCCAGATTATGATCAAAAGAGGGACAAAGGGAACTGTTTGTTAGGTTAGTTGAGCTTTTAGTAAAACAAAATAATGTAGTAAGTTCAAAGATATAATGGTTCAATGATTCTAGCATAAAGGCAGTGAGCAAAATGCAGAGCTACATTGAGAGAGCTCTTTCTAAATGGAGCAACTTCCATGTACCTTGCAAGAGAAAATTCATATGAAATACACAGTAAGTTGCCTATCGTTCAGGTGATTTACAACGCACAAGGAATTGAAGCTATAGTTCAATGATGAACTACAACAAATACTTCATTTACTGAATTTAAAGAAAACAATTATAAACATCTTCCCAGAAATCATCAGTATACTTTAACAGGACCCAACACTGAAAGATTTATTCTGTAACAAATATTTTACTATGACACAGAAGAGGATGAACTCGCACACATAGGGGTAAATGTTAAGCAGTAAATACCTGCACCGTTTTGCTGAGTATCAAACTCTAGATTTAGTATTTTATTTTGTACAATCTGTTAAGGAATGTTAGTGACCTAGTAAATGTTTTGAAACACTAATTCAGACTTCCCATTTTAATCATAAAAAGTGTAATGGTAAGAAACGACATGAAGAAAAAAAACCTACCATAGCTATCTTCTGTCAAAAAACAGATTAGAAGAAAATCCCTACTGCCACAGAAGGATTCTGGCATTATGATCTTGGGTTCTATAGCCTGTTTTATCCACATTACACCTTTTGCTTCTCTTTGAATAAATAATGTAAATAATTGCTGGAGCATGAACCATAGGCTCTTAATGTAGTACTTGCACTAACTACCAGTCTGAAGAGTTACTTTTCCTCTGACTCACTCAGTCAATATATTAATATCTTAACCACGTTAGACCAAATTAGACAAAAGACAATCCTAATTAGAAAATACAAATAGATGAAGTTTATTAGTGTCTAAGAAATCTAAACACAGGGGTTCCATTCCTTTGAGCAGGAAGACATGAAGATGGGACTCCCGCACACCGAATCAGATTGCTAAGTGTATTGGATGTGGCTGGGATGTAGCTAATTTTCCCCATAGCAGCCCTCATAGTGCTGTGCTTTGTATTGGTAGCTAGAAAGGTGGTGATAACACACCACTGTTTTGGCTACTGCTGAGCAGTGCTGGCACAGCATCAGGGCTGTCTCTCCAACATTCCCTGCTCACCCGCAGGCTGGTGGTGGGCAAGATCTCGGGAGGGGACATAGCCACGATAGCTGACCCAAACTGACCAAAGGTATATTGCATACCATACGGCTTCTACTCAGCAATAAAAGCTAAGAGAAAGGCACGGAGGCAGAGGGGGGCATTTGTTATTACGACATTTGTCTTCCGGAGCAACCGCTACGTGTAATCAAGCCCTGCTTCCCGGGAAGTGGCTGGACATCGCCTGCTGATGGGAAGTAGAGAATAAATCTTTGTTTTCCTTTGCTTCTGTGCACGGCCTTGCTTTTGCTTTATTAAGCTGCCTTTATCTTGACCCACGAGGTTTTTTCCATCTTATTGTCTCCCCACTCTGTCCTGCTGAGGAGGAGAGTGATAGAGTGGCTTGGTGGGCACCTGGCGTCCAGCCAGGGTCAATCCACCAATTCCATAAGCAGTTCTAAAAAACACTAGCTTTGAAACATTATCAAATATAGACAGAATTTCAAACAAAATATACATATAAGATCACTGTCCTAGACCAGAAAAATGTTCATTCTCATCTCCATCAATGGCCAAAACCAGATGACTTTCAAAAAGACTTTAACAGCAGACTTGGTACGTGGTAATTCTTTCCCCCAATATACTCCTAAACTTGAGCAAAGTGACTCAGGGACTTCAGAGCTAAAGATAATTGGGCTTTGCTTTCCTTTTTTTCTTTCCAATTCATGGAAGAAACTGCTTCATTACCATGTACGTATTTTGGTCAGAGAGAGATGATGTGTTCTGTATTTCCAACATTTTCAGCCAAAAATTACTTTTCCCTCGTAAGAAAGACAGTCTTGAAAACCCACACAAAAGTCTGAGCTCTTCCCCCAGATTTACCTGGAATATTTTATGTGACTTTAGCTGTATTACCTTGGAAATTTGTGCTAGGCTTTTACAGCTGCATTAACTAGTAACAGAAATCCTGAGCTTTGTAAAGAAACTTTACTCGTGCTAGAAATACAATTTTGGAACAAAACTACTAGTACTTTTAAAAACACAAGTAAAAGGAAAATAGAGATCTGAAAGTTCCCAGCAGTGATCTTCAACTTGGTTTCATAACAGGATTTCTTTTTGCCTTACCTGCAAGGTGTAAGTCAGCACTTTTGTTCCTCGATAGTCTTAAATTATGTAGATGTTAAGTTGTGATTATATATTGTATTGCAAGGTTACATTTGAATAAAATGTTGAGTACTACGCTGATTTGCGACATTAGTTGCCAGTACACTAAATCATTAAATCATTTTTATCAGCTTCACAGCTCTAGAGAACAGACAATATTTAGTTGAATGAATAAAGATATTTTGGAAATTACTTCAATGATATTTCTGTAAATTGACAGTTGACTGTAACAGATGAAGCTGAGTCATCAGTCAATCATGGCTGAAATCAGGAAGTGCAGCTGTAGAGTGCATTGATTTCATGTCTATTATGCTGTTAAGAAAGTTTCAAGACATTTAACCCTTTCTGATCAGATTTTGATTCAGTATAGGTCATCTTATATCATTTAATAATTTCATCTATTTTATAACAAAAAGCTTTGCAGAGTTCAGATAGCTGGACTCTTCTTGTCTTTTGTTAACTTTTCTCCTCATTAGAAGCCGAAATATTTTAAGTATTTTCAACCATAAACTTTTCTGATGGATTTGCTTTAAGAATCACTTGAAATGCATCTGCTGTAATGGACATAAGTGAAGTGTGATTTTCATAAAATACCAGTCTTTTGCTGTCTATAGAGCCTTTCCAAAATATAGATAGATTTGCTATGTCTATCTACACTGTGCATTCACTACCTTAGTCTGAGAAAAATCTCAAACCTAATAAATTTTCACTACTCTTAGTATTTTGGAGGTGTCATGGATTATCCTGACCGTCTGACATCAGACAGAAAATGTCACTGCAAGAATAGGTGAAGGCTGCCTGGCTCAATGCAGTTTATCATGACCTAGTCACTTGGCAACTAAAGACACCATTGAATGAAGTTACTCCCACAAGCTCTGCTGAGTTTTCCTCCCCAGCCATAAGAGCTGAACTTCCTCCATTTTTAAAAAAATAAAAGGAATCTATGCAGATAAATACTTGAAAAACCAGAAAATCTCACTTCAAGGCTGGTATCAAAATTACTGCACAGCAACATTGGTATAGCCATTGTTTAACAAGAATAATGCTTTTCAACTATCTTCAAAGCTAAAGAGAAAATTAAACACTGCTAATTGAGTAGTAATGCTGCAAAATCTTTCTAGTTTCTCTTACAGCGTTCTGCAAAAAGCAACATATTCTGTTCAGGGAGGTTCATCTTGATTTGAGGGCTACAATGAGTTTTGAAGTAGATAATGCTGCTGTCCTGGTTTCGGCTGAGATAGAGTTAAATTTCTTTCTAGTGCTGTGTTTTGGATTTAGTATGAGAAGAATGTTGATAACACTAAAACCTGGTGTTTTTAGTTGTTGCTAAGTACCTTACTAGTCAAG
>NW_009217977.1:14050-33021 GCF_000690835.1 Fulmarus glacialis | reverse complement strand
GGCGGGGGCGCGCGCCTCCGCCGCCACCGGGCCCCGACAAAATGGAGGCGGGAGAGGGAGCGCTGAGGGGGGCAGCGGGGAGGAGCCGGCGGCTCCCCGGTTCTCCTGGCGCCGCGTTCCTCCATTTACCCCAGCCGAGGCTTGGGCGGGGAGAAAGCCGGGCGCGACAGTCAGCAAACATCTCAAAACCTGGCTTAGAGGCCACGTTTGTGCCTCCGCTGGTGAAAATGTGCTCACAAACACGCGAGACTAACCAGGAAACAATCAACTACCGAAAAAAGATGATGCAGATGACTGACTGATAAAAAGTATTTGACTTAAAAGCAAAATGCTAAAGTCTGCCGTTACAATCGGTTCAAGTTCCTTCTGCACCTCTTGTATGTTTTTCCGCGTAGGCGAGCTGGATTACTGCGCCAGTTAAGGTTCTGGCTTTTAGTCAGCTTCAACCTCCCAGCAGATGTTTGGATTACCAAAAACGTAGGCAGTATTTAAAAACAGCTGTTGTCATGAATATTAAAAATTTTGTTGAAATGGGTTCCTCGAATACTACAAAGCAGCAGTTTATGTAAATGCAGATTCCCTCCTCTCTCTTTCTGAGGAAAAAAATAACGTAGTAATACTTTGCTAATTTCTGAAATGAGTGGGCAGCATTTCTCGCAGCAGGACACAGCACGAGAAGAGATGAGCTTTTTGTCAAGGCTTTCCATGAGTTCAGAACTGCAACGAATCTCTCACGGAGCAGGCAAGCGGACTTGCGAGACAAGGGAGCTGTACACCCGCTCCTCTGCCAGGATGTCCACCAACTAAAAACAGCTCAACTAGAAAGTGTTACAAGTCAGTTACCTGCCTGCATAGCAAAGGCAGCTAACGTAAGAGGCATCAAACTCCGTTATTAGGATTTCATAAGTCTGCTGACACCTAAACTTTCCAGGGCACGCACACCAGGAGTCCCCAGTCAGTTTAACCGGCACCAACCTGCAGCGCTGCTAGAAGAGGTCTGTCTCCTTTCAGTCCTATTCCACCAGTCCCACCACACTACAAGTACACATGAAGCAAGTGGCAATTGGGAAGTGGCTGAGGCTAGAATTAATTCTGACGAGCAGGTGGAAGCTATAGCATTAGTTTCAGTCCTCCATTCCCCAGCCTATTTCACTATGTGGCTGTAAAACAGTTACGGCAGCTGCAGTAACAGGGAGGTGTTGGGGGGTGGTAGCGATACTGCTTTCCTGCGGCAGCGTGTGTATGCTGGCTTACAGCGATTGCGAGGCGGGTGGCTTGCCAGCGGCCACGCAGTGAGTCAGACAGGTAATGCCAGCGCTGACCTTGGAGATGCTGGGGATGGCCGGCTCTGGCACACAGAGCGTATGTGACCAACGGGTCTGAGACATGAAGCACAAGGCCCACCATGGCCTTGTTATCAGCCCTGTCTCTAATTTGTGTTGATGGTGCACTGTGCATGTAGTTTGCTCAACTCTTCCTCTTGATTTTCAGGTGATTATGCTAACTTTTATATCTATTTGGGATGAACAAAATAAGCTGAAAGAAAGTGAAAGGTCCTTTAGGCATGAAAAGTAGGGAAGTACAGTTTTGAAATATGAATCAAGCTTCCTTTTTTCATAATGACAGAGTTTGGGGGTTTCTAGATTTGGTGGCTCGGGGACAGAGTTACTTACTTTTCTCCACTGTAAAGTGATTGCAGGTAGTCTCTTGATATGAACTGATTTTACCGTACGGCAGCTGCCTCGGGTTCCTACACATCACCACTTCTTTTCCGCTGCTTCAGGTTTCACTTGACACGGTGGATCACGCTTCTTTGCAAAGGACAGCGGCTGCTCATGTGACAGGAAGGTCTAGCTTGGCTCGCCTTGCCCTGGGAGGGGTTTGACAAGTCAAAATTCATTGGCATTATCACATTTGCAACAGGATTTTTGCTGTTAGAAACCTCTCAGGCCGTGGTCAGCATTCAGCACTAATATAGCACCAACTTTTTTAGGCAAGAAATCAGTACTGCTGTCTACCACTGTGATCTAACAGCAGCTGGAAAACCGAGGGGCTGTCCTACTTAAAGTGCAGTTCATGGCTGGGTGGGAAGGACATATTTAGCTCAGCAGTATTCCTGTAATCAGGCCATTCCTGACTTGTCTCCCTAACTGCGGATGAAGTTGTTGGGTTTTTTTCAGAATTTTTTTCAGAATACAAAAAACCTGAGCCTGGTGTAGATTCATACCAGCTTTCATCAGACTCCAGCAACCACAGATTGGTTGTGCCTGGATCTGCATAAGCAGAAGGACTTTCCTGAGTGTTAAGGTACAGAAACACTGCTCTGGTCGGCTGAAGGATAGTAGCTATTGTCTTCAAGTGATTTGATACTGATTTACAGAATGTAAGAAAAAATAGGTCCCGAGAGAAGCCTCTTAGGAGGGCAAAGACCTTCTCGCCCTCCTTCACACATGCACACACCCCAGCATCCTTAGTCCAGGATTTACCTTTGCAGGTGCCGTGTATGCGGATAATGTTCAAAGGTAT
Organism: Fulmarus glacialis; assembly: GCF_000690835.1. Taxonomy (NCBI): domain Eukaryota; kingdom Metazoa; phylum Chordata; class Aves; order Procellariiformes; family Procellariidae; genus Fulmarus; species Fulmarus glacialis. The sequence continues at coordinate 30,495 of NW_009217977.1, read as the reverse complement.
TCCAGAGCTGTGTGCCCTCGATCACTTCTCAGAAGGTTAAAAACCACCAGTCTGATTCCTTAGTTTTGTTGACATTGGTAGAAGACATAGGGAGCCTGGAAGTTAAGATAGCAGCAGTCTTCTCATGTTTTCAGGTTATTTTAACTAGTTATAATTCTATCAGTCCATTTGCTTTTTTGGACTGAAATATAACAGCTGTGCTCTCCTGGGGGGAATGAAGGGGAAAAAAAAAAAAAAATCAATAAACTTAATGCAGCCTGTTTGAGAATGAAAAGAGATACATTTCCTATTGTGATCAAACATGCTTGTGAGCAGTGGAACTTACAAGGGCAAGTTTCCCATAGCTTTATGTCTCACACTCAAAATATTTTGTGCCTGATGGGGTACAAGCGCTGATCAAAGCTTGTCTTGTGGTAGAAAGACTTGCAATGTTTCTCTCGTCTCTGAATTCTTCAGTATACCGCAATAAAGGTGAGTTCCTGTTGCTGTCTTTCCCTTAAGGGACTAGCAAATTTGAATCTCCCTCTCTACCTCATTGCCTGTTTTCCCCAAACTCATGTCAACATAATATCCCCGAGACCTCCAACTGTCTTTCAGGTTTGGTTGAAATTGCCAATCAGTCTCAGTGGGTTTTTTGCTCCAGTTTTGATAGCAGCACCAGCATAGCATTGTGCACTACAATTTCCCCAAGCAGGCAATGCAAGACTGAGACATAGAAGATACCTCTATTAGACACACCAGAGACAAATAAGGTCTGTGGCATCCTGGAGCGACCAGACGATCAGTTCCAAATTGGTTATGTTTTTCCTGCTATTGTGGTTTTTTTCATCTGAATCGCCAACTCTTGCAAGTTGTTACTGCAGTTCTCTACTTCCTCCTTGCCCAGGTCAACTGCACAGTACTACAAGCCTACTTAATTTTTGCTGACGTCTTAATTCCTACTGCCCATCGGACATGCTGCTTCCTCATACAATTGGCCAAAATATTGAGCAATTTTTTTATTTGAACCACGCTATGCAGTTCACATGACACCGTAGTCAGTAGATCCTGTGACAGGAGTTTTCAATTTATGAGGTAAGACAACAGCAGTCCTGTAACTAGAGATTCCAGTGTCAGGTTTGGGAAGATCCACGTACGTGCCCTTGCCCAGGAGCTTCCACACAGCAAGGGCATTGCGAGGTGTGGAGGGCAGAGCCCTGGTCAAGGCTAAAATCTGAGCCATCGCTGTTAGGAGAAAAGGGAAAGGGGGAAAAAGTAACCCTAGATCTTGGGCAGGGAATAAGAAGAGATTGGTTCAAGACTAAGTAACAGGAAATCTGTTTATGAACATCTGTTTATGCATCTCCTATTGTCACCAAGCTGGCAGGGGCCAGAGCCACTGTTCCACCTGCACCTGTCTGAACCTTCTGGCTGGTTCCAGCCCAAAGCTGTGATTCCAGATCAGGAATCCTGAATCCACCTCAGTTCAGTGTCCACCTAACAACGGATTATGTGGTATAATCACGGTTGCTTTGGGACAGCACCTACAGAACATTTCCAGGGTGCTCTCTACCCGAAGAGTGTTGTAAGATTTCTATGACTCAGGTATCTCTCAGCATGCAGGCGGGTGACTCGTGGAGGGCTTTTTTCTGGCTGGAGAATGGAAATCGGTTCTATCACTGTCACACTGTTACACACTTAGATTTGCATGCAGATGTCTAATGCCTGGGGCTGAAGATTTTGCTGAAGACCTTAACTGCCTTAAGAAAGAACAACAGTCTTCCGCATCAGGGTTCTGATGCAAGCAGGTTGCATGCAGCTTATCTGTATTTTGAGAGGACCGACTAGCACGTGAAGACTGTACATTCATCTTTCAAAACAGGATCCACCAGCTACAAAAGTGCTGTGGATAATGCTGAACTTCCATTAACACAGACAATGTCAAATTCTACCCCCGTTAAAAAAAAAAAAAAACAACCCAACAACGAACAAACCACCATTATAAGTGTGTTTCCAGTAGCATAATAGTCTATGGTCCAGTCATCCTGCACATTTTTAATGCTTCGTTCCCTATTTGATTTGGTGGTTTTTTCCCAGTGCTTTTTTTCTGCTGCAATGTCATGACAGACCCGTATAAGCCACCTGGACCACGTGGCCAGAATAAAAAGTAATATTCCCTAGTACATATAGTGAAATGAAATTACTCCAATTTAAGTGATACTGAAGGCATCAGACAGAGAAAACTCTTTGTTCCTTCTAACTTTGATTATAGGAAGCATCAATAAAAGAATACATGAGTGTGCAGCAGTAATACATCAGCGGTGTCTTTTAAAGGGACTCTAGCATGGAAATGTTGAGGAACATTTTGTGCGGGCAAAACCTTTAAGTGTAAATGGAAGCAACAGACTTGCAGAGTCCTAAGTTTTACAGCATCAAGGAATTGCTTAAATTATCCTCTACAGATACAGTTCAAGTACTAGTGAGAGAAGTGATAGAAAGTAGCTTATGCATCAGATTAGACAACTAAATTTTAAAAGAATTCTACTCCAGTACCACTGGAAAAAAACTCTACATCACTCTTATGTTTCATCAAGTTACCCTATTCATCTGTCCACACACAAACAATTACAATGTCATACACAGAAACTGGGAGGTGGAAAAGATTTTATAAAGTCTCCAGCACTGACTGACATCTGATTTAAATGAAAGCATTAAAATGAAGCAAACAAAATCACATGAAGCATATACTTAAAAAACCCTAAAATTCTGCTTGAACTGACTTCTTTATTCATCCAAGGGGAAAGTGTTTTTACAGTAACTGTGACCCCTGGTGGCTAAAACTAAAAAAAAAAGTTAAAATATCATTTATAAAGTTTGCAAGGTCTTTAGCTTCGTAAAATTATATTCATACTGCAAGATTAAAAAATTGTATATATCTAAAGAATGTTTTGCAGTAAGGACTTTTTAGTGTTCTAAATACTCCGACAATCGTTTTGCATAATTATAGAAGTTTATATAGCAAGTTCTCTATATCGGAAGACAACTCACTTGCTGGATAACAGCAGCAACATCATGTCATTATTACTGTTACTATTTACATTATAGTAACATCTCAAATCCCCAAATGCCTATCGCTTAACAAAATTAGTGCCAAGAACTCCAGAGTAAAAGAGCGTATAGGGACTTTAACACTTAATGGTACCTCCTACCACAGACCCCAAATTCCCTATTGCAATAAAAAGCATATATATGACAAATCAGTGATAAAACATGGCAGAACAAATCATTCCTTGTCATAACAAAAGACAAATGAAAACCTGCATAAGCAAGCAATGTGTGATTTCTGGCTAACATAACCAGATTGTGTATTTCTAGCCAAAATATTCCGTAACTTTGTATGTAAATTGCAGAACTATCACATTTCTTTTAGCAAAAGTTAATGTTTTTGACCTACATTTGTGCTTGCACAAACTTAGTTTATTATCATGATTAGTTTATTGTCATAGGAAGGGAATTTGCACTGAGCTGTAGGTAATTTCCCCGCTCCGGGAACACATCCAAGGGATATAACTTACTGCTGGCTCAGGCACACCTCCCACAAACTCCGACAAGGGATGCTCAGGGAGCCCTAACTCGGATAGGCGCAACAGCAACAAAAAGCCTTACCCAGGTTTGTGTCTCCCTAGCGGGGTAGGACTCACCCGACCCATCTGCAGGACCTCCACGGCTCCCCCACCACTGCTCCGTGCTGCAGTACAGCTCTTTGCCGAGGCTTTGTGGGACAGTTTATTTGCCCCTCTGAGCTCTCAGAGAAGAAATCGTGGGAAGGCATTAGAGGATACAGCGCTGCGTGACTGAGTCTGTTTCCTCTCCATATCAGGTGAAAAAAATCACATGAAAGGAGGACTCAGATTCCGGCCACTGCCTGTAGGGAGACCCGATGGCCAGGTTTAAGGCTTTATTACACAGGTGAGAAGGTTTTGTGTGGATAGGAGGGGCAGTGACTAAGGAAATGCTCAATATGATTCAGCTGAGAGAATCTCTGTGACAGTAGCACTTGCTTACGTCTTGGGGTTAAGCGTGTAAGGTACTCATGTGATGGGAGTCATGAGAATATATAGAGTAGATGAGAGTATGAGCCCCTTTCGCTTTACAAAAAATCCCACTTCTTTAGAAGACTAACGTATTAGTCTTCTTCAGGGGCGCAAGTGGCTGCGTATCCCTCAGAGGGAGAGGACCCAGACAGAAGTTGCACACAAATGCATTTTATTGCTCTCTACAGACACAGAGACGCATACACAGTATGCAGGTAAGCCATAGGGCTGTCCCAGTAGTGGGAGAAACACTATCCACCATGAATTAAACCACTTAATACAGACAAAATCATTATTATAATGAAAATGCTAGAAAAAGCATAGCTTACACCCAAAATGTATAACATTGACCAATTAAGCCTTTCACCTACTACCTTTTCTTTAACATAAAGCAGTAACATACTCTTTTTCTAAATTGAAAAAAGCAGCAAAATAGTAGAAATATTCCACATAGTTTCGTAGCTTCTGTTCATCTGTCAAACTTTATATACTAGGACTATGGAAGGGTCACTGGGGAAAAATCCAAAATAAAACAGAAACCATCTTTGATGCTGTACAAGTTATAAGCAAACAGAGGGAAATCGATTTTAATCAAGTGTGCATGAACCAAAGGGTAGTAAATTTATCCTCTGGAGTGACTGAGCGAACAAGCATCACTAGTCAAGCCAGAGCAAAGCTGATGGCTCTTACAAGCAATATTAGAGAAATCTCTCCTACAGCAATTCTTATCCGTCACAACTGTAACATTTACAAAAATACCCTCCTTCATTTTGAAGACATTCGCCCCCTGACTGGGCAGCATGCTGCGTGCTGTTATCACCAGCGTCTACACAGCTTCAACACCACTCAACAGAATGCCTGAACTTTTGCCAAATGATCCCATAAAAGTCAAAAGTATGCCATTCTTTTCACACATAAATAAAGTACACAGGGAAATAAAATTCCCTACAGAAGAGAGGATCAGAGCTGGACTATCGGATGCAGTCAGATCCTTCCTCTGGACTGTAAAAGGCAAAGGTCCACAAAGTCCCGTGACTACCAGGGCCTCCAGAGAGTACTGGCATCTTTCGGAGATGCTGGCTTCAGGGTGCTGGGGTTCCCAGGGGAGAAGGCGACCTCGGTAGCAGCTGACTGGCTCTTCTGGAAGTGGCTTAAAAGTTTGGTCTGTGTTTCAGTTCGGACTTTATGAAGAGAGAGGAAATGGAAAGCTTCTTGCAAACACCTGGAATAGCCCTCTCTGAAGTCAAACTGAGAGCTTTTATGGAAGGATCCTGCAGCTAGAGAAGGGAAGAGAAGAGGGAGGGGGAGGAAAGAATAGTTTAGAGCAATTGTTCATGGCTAGAGATTCATGGAACTGTCACAGATTTGCAGTAAGCTAGAGACTGAAACAAACTTCAATACTCACTCTTCATCTGCAGCTGGCTCTGCTGTTTCAGGTAGCTGACGGTCATCTCCAGGATGTCGGCTTTCTCCAGCTTGGAGTTGGGCTGGTGTCTCTGAAACTCCTTCTCCAGGAGCAGTTTCAGCTGCTCGATGCTGCTGTTAATCCGGTCACGGCGCATTTTCTCCACCACCGGCTTCCTCAGCTGTAAAAAGCAAAGGAAAAGAGACCTGTTATTAGAAGGATCTTCTCTCTGCCATTTCACAGGGCTGTTTGTTGCCCATCACTGTTCCTAAACAATGTGGACCAGTTTCTCAGCTGGTGTAAACTGCTATGAGAACAGCTGAGAGCATGGCTCAAAGCTGCCTTGCTGTGCCTGGACTTACTTTGTTTTTCTCCTTTGGTGTCAGCAGGTTGTCAGGCTCCATGAAAACAGTGCTGGGAGCCATCTGTCCTGAGAAGGGAAGGAAGGTCTCAGAGTGGAAGTCCAGGAGAAGCGTGCTGCTGGAAGCTGCCTCTGCCCGATATTTATACTGTGCAGCCTCACTGAGAGTCTGTGGGTCTCCGGCTTGGTGGAGTTTCCCACACTCCACAGCCAATCGGGGAGATAGGCGGCACAATAGGAGAAGCATCTATTCTTGCATGCTCCATTGCCAGTGAATAGCCTGGGGATAATGACCTTCTCCCAGATGAGCAGGTGGGGAGTGTGTGGTACGTGAAAGGCTGGGATCAGAATTACGCGTCAGAAGCTGGGAAAGAGCTGGCCTTCAATGGGAAAAGGCTGCTGACTAATGCCGCAGATCAATAGCATTCCAGACGCAGCCTTGGGTTCACATGCGTGGAGGAAGGAGGAGGTCAGCTGCCGATGGCGGGAAATAAACTACTGCAGGCAGGCTACTGCGTGGGGCTGCATTCCTCTCTGGGGACGCAGGGAGGCACACGATTAAGCATGCACAAATGCACATGCACACAAGAGCATTTTCTGGCTTTCTGAGATAAAGGGCAGAATTTCTTTAAATGCACTCACCTTGTTTTCTCAGTAAGCCAGTTGTTCTCCCTCAGGTGACTGTGACACCAGTTTTGCCCATGTGAAACAGAAAACAGCTTTTCCAGTTTGGCTTACTGCAAATAAATACATTTAATTGTAAGTACACACAGTTATTGAAAACATTTTCTGTTTTGATCTTTGTTCTCTTCCCTTGATATCTTATGCACCTCTTTAGAACGCTCTCAAGCCATGTCACAAGCACCTTATGTTTCTGTTTTCAAATACCTGCAAGATAAATCCGCAAGGAGAAGGATCTTGGAGTGTTTTGGGATCAGTTCAGTCTCACATGCTTTCTCGCTTCCTCCCTAAACATGTTTTACTCTAATTATTTTCATTTAATCTATGCATAAAGTAAAATTGAGTGCAGAAGAAATTCACATAGCCCATACAATTATTAGAAATCGAATTCCTCATTCCTCATTCTCCACTGGGGCAGTTTCCATACTGAGATGCACAGTCTTTGCTCAATAGGTGCCTGCAGCTGGAAGAGTTAACGGTCTTGCTATTTGTGTCCTATAAACACACAGCCAGAGATTGACGTTGGAAAACTTGAACCAGATCTGCCTGCGTTTATCCTGCCTTCTGCCCATGCTTTCTTTTATGAGCTCTAACCTCACAGAACAGCTGAAGAAGGAAATGGCCGCAGAGTGTTTTCTGCATCCTTTGGACGTGCACCCTGGACTGTGTGGAGCAAGGCTGACAGCAACGTTGCCCTGTTACACCGCAAGAAGGGCGACGTGAGCAGGCGGCAGGATTAGCCCCACATCTAGAACCATGCGTTCTGGTCCCAGATTTACTCCAAATGTGCTATGTGACCTAATCAGTTCAACACACTTCTCTCTGAGCGTCAGTATCTCCCTCTATAAGATTCAATACAGGAATAATAATAATAAGATAAACTACTGTCAAGTAATGTTAGGGCGTATGTTTGGGGATCTCTTGCTGAAAAAGAAAGGGTAGTAAGTAATACTGTTTGTGTTTACATTAATATACGTGTATGTGTGTTTATGTATATATTAATATATATGTGTGTGGTCGGGCATATCGTTTAATGTGAGTACACACACACACGGACACATTTCTCTCTCACTGTGCAACTCATTACTCATAAGACCAGGTAAGGCTTAAATGACCTCTTCCAGGATCTGCCTTTCCATCCCTATTGTACTGCTCTTGAATAGGCTCCCTTCTTTTCGTACAGAGCAGCAGCTGTTGGGCTCTGAGTCTTTTATGTCAAGTTGTGGGAAAGCTTTTGTGACACCATTTCACATGTTCTCCTCAAAGCTTGTGGATTATCTCTGAGCCCATGTAAAGCCACCTCTGAAACCAATCTTTCGCTCCGTGCATCCCTCTTGGGGAGATTTTCTGAAACAGAAACTCCTGAGTAGTAACTCATTTCTTACGCTCGTTAATCAAGTGCGAGAAGAAGAAATGTGCCTATCCTGTGATCAGCAGGGTCCACTAGCAGTTTTGCTAGAGACAGTTTTGTTTTCCAGATTAGCTCACTAATAAGCAGCTATAAGAACAGCAATAATTTCCCCTTCCAGCACAAGTCACATAAACAGGCACTCCAGTTTTACTCCACCAAAGCTGTTTAAAGTGTCAGATGCCTTCCCTGCAATTACCCACAGTACACAACAAGAAACTAAGCCTACTTCTCAGGAATCTGTGCATGATTGCCTTCCTGCATCATAGGACTTTTATTTGGGGGGAGACAACTTAATTTTCCTTGATAAAACTGTAGTAGAGCAGATGGGTGACTTGAGTGACTTGGTCTGCCTTTGGCTTTCTTCTGTCACATTCGCGGGCCCTGGCTGTTTCTGGGATTTGCCCAGTGGTTCGGAAGATGTGAGGGAGGGAGGCAAGAGCCCGGCGCGGCTGTTGCTGCCTGTGCTGGGGCAGCGGGCTGCAGCCCCTCAGCCGACCCTGACCGGGCCGAATGCATTGCCACCCACGCGTCTGCCACTGCTGATTCCACCTGAGATCTCTACAGCAGGATTTTACACATGAACCTCTTATTTCTCCACTCAGCACCCAGGGGATTATGAAGTTAACTCCATGGGAACAGTCATGCTAGCCTGAACCAGCTTACTCTTAGTCTTGGTAGAAATTTTTCTTAATTCACTATTAAAACATTTAGCTCAAGTTAAAAGAGAATGAAACCCTCTATCTCCTTTCTTGCTCCAAGAAAGTAACTTCAATATACCTGCTTGAAGGAATGAATTGTATGGGATAAAAATGCCTACTTGATTTTTTCCAGCATCCCAAGCATCGAGTCCTGTTCCATGTCTGCTTACTGTGTGCGCTTGAGATGCGATGGAGCTTTCTTTCTCCTGCTGTTTAGTAATGACACGGTTAGGCATTGTGGCTGTAAGCCAGCCTTCCGACTTCCTGCCTTTGACTCTGCCGCTGACGCAGTGGAGCGCGGGTCTGAGAGCAGGCGAAGGCTCACCCTGCTCCGTGACCCACGCCGCGTGGATGTGGCTAGCCCCTTGGTGCCTGTACCCTCAGTTCAGCACCTGCGTGCTGTTTTCAGAGCAATGTGAGCTCAGGTCCCTTACAAAAAAACCATAATCCAGCGAAGGCAGTATCAGCTTTCCTAGCAGGGATTCCAGAACAGCTCCGCTGCCCCACATTTGGCCGGTCCAAGGCCAAATGGCAAGGAGTAGGAGACGGTTGTGCCAACACTTTGCCTGATGGCACTGCGGTAGTGGTTGTGCACTTGGCACAATCAAGGGGTCAGCGCTCAAAATTTCTTCTTCATTAGGATCCAAACTGACCTAAAGCCTGCTACTGAGCAGGCTGAATGCTGAATAATCCTCTGTGGCCTTGAGAAATTCACTTAACTATAGAGGCTGGAGGGTCCACATATTCAGAACGTATGTGGTAATAAAAATTACGATATTCAATGTATTATTGTGAGGCGAATGTAGCAAAATCTCCCCCAGATGGTGAATCCAGTGAGGTTCCTACTTCCTCACTCTGTGTCACACAGGAATTTTAAAGCATCTAAAATAAAACCATATATTTAAAATAGCTTTTTATTTTCTCTTTGGTTTCACAGTCTGTGAGGGGAAAAAATAGCCAATTACTGACCATCTTGGAAGAGTTGCTCAAATTAGATGCTCAATTACCCAAAATAGACACTCTGCTTCTGCTTTGGTTGGAAATCCTAAAGAAAACCGATAACAAAAATTCATCCCTATTATAAAGTTAGCAGAGTCAGTGGACTTTACACTAGGGATAATGAATTCTGAATTACACACCTTCTACTATGGTTCCAAACATACATACATAGAAAACTTACTTATTAGGATCCCAAAATACTGGATCTGGCTAACATGTTTGAAATACGGCATTAGCCATAGCCTTCCCCCAGAACCTCTGCCAGATGTTAGCTCTTTAGGAAGACTTAAAGATGCTGCTGCTTTCCCAAGTCTTGAGAGATGCTCACTGCTCCCATTGCTTCTCTCCTGATCCGTGCTGCCCAGATGGCCTTTTGGGAGCAGGGTTTCCCACTGAACACAATGCAGAGGCAAGCACCGTTGCTAATGTGGTTTGTAGTCAGGCACACTTCCTTTGTGACAGGAATGAATATAGTTAAGAAATGGTGTGGGAAACTCTGAGGTACAGAAACTTCCATAGCCTTATGTTAGTCATCTGGAAAGCTAAAATGCTTGGGAGCTGGGACAGAGCAATGCTTCTGAACAGAGAACGGGAACGACAGCAAAATGTAGGAGACTCAATTAGTGCTGAGTCCTACAGACCATCCTGAGGTGAAAAATAAAATGGGTCCAATCCTAAGGGCCTTACCTGGATCCTCACCAAAGTCAGTAAAAACTATGGACTCCACGAAGTGTGAAGCAGACTGCTAGATTTGGCCTGCAGCTTTTGTACCTCCAGAGCTATTTCCTGATCTCCGGTAAACTGGGTGTAAGTACAAATTACCTCTACACCTACAGTGGAATTTATCAAAGTCCTAATCAGCAAAATTTGAGCCTGAATTTTCACCTGCCAAATACCAATACCAGAATCTGGCCTATTGTTTCCCATTTCTTTCATCCAAGCAACACAGAATAGTTTAGAAGTATTAATGAAGAGAAAAGCCTCCCCATAGCATTACTGGTATAAAATCTGATCTAATTTTCTTAAAAGCCAAGCCCAGCTCCTATAGCTCTATATGAGTCATACAAGAGTATCATGATATCCTCATGGTCCATAGGAGTCATCTTTTTTCCCTTAGCACTGTGCAGCAAAGAGGCGCAGAAGTCCCATGGCAAACCTGCAGTGATGGCTGCCAGGATGGGACCTGCACTGGTTGTGTTTCAGAGCTTGGGACTTCCAAGTTCGCTCAAGCAAAGCACACCAACTGACACATGGAGCTAGGGAATCGGTGCCCTGCTGTACCATTGTGGGTCATGTGCTGCAATGGTTGCGATCATATTTGGTCAGGCCAGCTTTTGGTAAAAAGAATAAAAAGACAGAGGTACGGAGCAACCTGGGGTATGGGCCGTCTGACTGTCAAGTGACACTCGGTAGCAGAGTCTCTTGGTATCTGTCGGTGACTCCATGGACAGTCCTAGCAAAAAACCACATTATTCTTCTGGGCAAAGCTGAACTGAGGCAATGCCTCACCTACAGCAGAGGATCTCCAAGCTGGCAGGAGGAAATCGGTCCTGTATTTAAACCCCATATTTAAAGTACAGCAAACAGCAATTCAGATTAACGTGCCAGGGCAATTAAGGATTGGAGGAGCTTCTGTATCTGTTTGCAACAGTTTGCATAAGCTTACGAGCAGCTTGACTAATATCAAGGGTCTGTGTTTCCCAGTCCTATTAAACAAATCTGGGGAATTAAAGAGGCAAACAGAATACGTGGCTCAGAAGTCTTAGTGTGGGCTGAAACCACCTCTGCCACCTTCAGCGGGACAATTTTCTTTGGCCTTACTGGTGGGTGAGCGAGATTCTGCTCCTGCAGCTCCTTTCCCTGTCATTTCCTCCCAGCCCTTCCTCGCTCTGCTGCTTGGCAGTCCCCTGTTTGAGTCTGGCACAATTTCTGTTTGCATAGCTTCCTTCATTTTTTTCCTTTTGCTCAGGGTTTATTTTCCCTTCATGAAGTTTTTATAATCTGATTTTTCGTTCTGTCACTCTTTTTCCCTCTGTCTGTCACAGGCAGATGTGGTTTGATGACAGGAGTGTCTTACAGCCCTGCAGACTGTGTGAGTTTGGAGTTCCTTCCAGTTTCCCACACTGCTCTCCTATTCACTGCATTCAGGCGGAGGATAAAGGAAGTGTGCCATGCTACAAGCTGAATTAGAAATGGTGTTTGACTTCCCTTTGTACTTCACAGAAACCTTGCTCTGGGTAGACCATCTGCATAGCACTCGCTGTGGAGAAAACCATTGATCAAGGCCTGTCAGCCCAGCTGGGGGAACTTGGGAAAGTAATTCCTTGTGCCACTTCAGTTCTTTAGGGCTTAACATCTGGCTGGAGGGGGAGGCGACAGTTGATGGTTTAACAGTCCTGCTTCCTTTCAAGTTTGGGATGCTGTTTTGATCCCCGATAAGCCTTTCTGAAATCCTGATTTTAATAACATGGAAAGCATCCAGAAGACTAGGAATAATGCACTGGCTTTGCATTTTCAAAGTGCTTTACAAATACCAGCTAATGAATCCTCAGCAACCTCCTCTGTGAGATAAGGATGTATTATTAGCAATGTTTTACAAAGGAAAAAAAATGAGGCAGGCAGGAGAAAACCAAAACTTCAATATTTCAAATAGCCTACTGGTTGCAGTGCTTCTATCGCCAAGTGGCTATTTGAGACATCTGGTTTGCAAGGATGCTCAGCACCCACTTTTGTTTTAATTAGCTTTGGCATCTCTGAAAAGGAGCCAGCTCCCTAGCTTGTGGGAGAATTTGGATTAGCGGCCTGGACCACACTCACAGCCACGCACCACCTAGATAAGCAGATGCAAAAGTTCTCCTTTGTACTCAAGTTCAGTAGTGGTTTTTGAAAATGTTGTTTAGTACAATTTTTTCAAGCCCATGAAATGCCTGAAAAGGAAGATGCACTCAAATCCTTGATCAGGAAATACTTAATGATCTGTTCAACAGAAATTAACTTGATCTCTCTAGAAAGTAAACTAAGTTTAAATTTGTTTATTCATGCTCCTGAAGACCTACCAAAACCTCAGTCTTAAGCTGCAGCTGTCCTTAGTCCTTGTGCAGATCTGTCTGTCTGCACCGTCTAATTTTGATCAGCTGCCTCCCAGCAGTTACGGTTATTCTGGGCTTGGAGCTCCTTGGAGGAGAGGATGCAGTGTGCCCTGAATTACATGAACTCTCTGAGTCTGTAAGGGAATTTCAGGCCCTAGACACTTGGCCTGGATAAACTCAGCGACTTAGAAACAAGAAAGGAGCCATACTGCTTTAGTTAGCAAGTCCAGTGCTATCTGCAGCTACAGTGTTGTGTGCTGAACATGGGTCGTATGCAAAAGGGTCTGCGCAGTCTCCTGATGGCAGCTCCTGGGGACTTCATGCCAGATTCCCAGTACCTAGCGCTGCAGATGATTGTAGGGCACGGTTTATGCTAACAGCTACGCTGGAGATGTTCTGGGGGTCCTGGTCCTATTCTTAACCCTCTCCAGACTGTTTTCTTTAGAGTCTGGCTCTGTTTATTGCACTAGATTCCCCTGATCCTGACATCCGACAACGTGCCTTGCCCCGTGGCATGGTGATGAGGGCATCCAGCTCTTCCTTGCATGCCTGGTGAGGACCAAGGTCTGTCAGTTCCTGCATGTGCCCTTCTGCTAGTCCTTTGCCTGTCTCAGAACTAGGTTATCTAGCTTTTGAAAAACCATTCTTGCCTGCAAGGCAGGTGCCTGCTTTTATCAGACATGATCTCTTCATTCTACTGCCAGCTGAACATGGCAAAGATGTTCCTCAGTCCTCCAACATCCACCTGCCTGGCAGGGCAGGACCTGACACTGAGCCCCAAGACACTTTCACCAGACGCACGTCCCTTGTGCTCCGCAGTGTGGTGACCGACAGCCACCAAGCATGAGAAAGTGGATTCCGGTAGGAGCTTACATCCCAAAACTCAGGCTGAGCTCAAGGGAAGGGGAGAAATTCACTGGGGCATATGGGAGAACCAGCTTCAGGTTACAAACTTGTTCCCAAGGTAGGGAACAATTAAATGAGGCTCAGGGGACGCCAGGGAGGTCTGTGACTATTATCTCCCCTCTCCACCGCTGCACTAGCTAGAGCTGAGTGATTAAATATCTGACACATGCAGACAGGATTAATTGCTGCTTTTATAAGGGGAGAGGTGACTGCCCTCCTATCTGGCACCAACACACCATTCCCATCTTGTCAGTGACAGCAAGTGGTTGTTGGGGCCAGAACCACACTCCCAATTCTCAACCTGCTCCTCTGAAATATTCTCTCTGCAGGATACCTTCTCCTTGCCAAAATGCTTGGCAGCACTATTTGGTAAGTCTTGTGATTTTTATCATGAGACTTATAATACTTATGGCCTTCAGTAGGACTTCATGTCCAAGCCTCGTGATTCTATAAAGAGAGAAAATTAATTATATCAATCCAAACGAAGTCCAAATCTCAATAATCAAAAGGTAAGTAAAAAAAATCCATCAAAATGCTTTTATTTTTATTAGAAACATCAAAATGGTTTTGTCAAATCCCTACGACTTTTAACTCCAGAATTTATTTCTTGAAGCCCAATTTTTGACATTTGAAAGGTTGGGGGTAATGCCAGATCCTCAGAGATGCTAAGCCCATTGTAAGAACTGAATACCACCGTCTTCCAAAAAAACCCACCCAAAACTGCATGAACTCGGCGGCTTCTGTGTTTGCTCCCTCCACTCCATGGTTAGCGACAAGCTGCTCTCTTTGGCCAGAGCTGAGTAGGTGACTGACCGATGGGGTCTGCGTATTTCAGAGGACTTTTGGGGAGCGTGTGCTCCCACTGAAGGCAGCAGTCTCTGGGGTGCTTTAGAGCAAAACTCAAAACCATCCGGTAGCACGTGTGAGAGAACTGCTGGGTCTCAGCCCTGTCGCTGAGATGGGGAACAGTTACGTTACTGAGATCAGAACTAACTTAGCACTGACTGGCGTAACTATAGAGCAAGGTGTAGCTGAGTGCCCTGGTAAAAGCAGAAGGAAGGATATATTCCGTGGTTGGTTTATATGGGGTTTTGAAGGAGGAGGGTGGTAAACACATAACATGGTGGATCCCGCAAAGCCTGCTCCCAGGGCAATGTGTTCCTTTGAGACATAATTGATTCCTGCCATCAGGCACCAGCCTGCTCTCCCCCAGGGTCAGCGCTTTCCCACATCCAACCCCATTATCCCACAGACCATGCCTTTTGTACAACACACTCCAGCTATTCATGTGCAAAGCAGCTGTAATCCCCAGACCTTTCAGAGTCAATATACCAGGAAATAATAAATCCCTCTTGTGCACTCTTGAATATGCTGAGAGGTGACTTGTGGGAATTTCAGCTGGGCAGAAAAATAATAAATTCTCCTTAATTTTTAATTATATGGAATACTCGCTGTAGAAAGACTATGTCATTGGTGCATGACTATTTCAGGGTCACCCACACAAGCAGCTATAGAAATTGCTTTTGCCTCTAACAACCCTGAAAATGCAGATCAAATTGTCTCATATGTTTCTTAATGATCAAAGTCCACTTTCCTTCACTTATGCACCTGGGAATGGCAGTATATTAAGCATTCTGGATCTGAAGAAAAACTAATTAAAAAAGGTTAAACCTGCGAAGAATGTACTTTACAGTAATAAAAGACCCCTTTTTGCCAGGGTTGTAACATCTAAAGGAGGCAAGATAATGCCATGCTGATGACATTTAATGGAATATTTTATACAATAGGTCTAATAACAACATAACCTTTTCCCCTGCAAGAGGCAGATTTCACTACACTTCCACTCTGTTGGTTCAGACAGCAGAATTATGCTTGGCTTGTGAGAGCAGAAGCAGCCAATCCTGAATAGCAAGTTTGGCAGGATAATTTCTTTATATATTGCCTCCCATGCCAAACCATTTTTTAAACTACTTACTGTGTGGAATGTAGTACCACTGAAACACTCTGAGCAGAAGACGGTAGGCAGGGTCTGGCACACCTGGGGGGCTGGGAGAAGGGATCCTCATCTGTGACCCCAAAGTAAGCAGTGGCTCGTTAGTTAAAAACTGTCAGAGTCATTAGTGTTCACCTCAAATAGGTAGTACCCTGTCTTTTCAAACCTTACCCAAGAAACCTCCACAGAGCGAGTCATAAGAAGTATGAGGATGAAGAAGGGATGTGGTAATACTGCAGGGATTTGTGGTGCTAAAATCCAGGAATCTTAAACATTAGGACACATCCACCCAGAAACAGTAAGGTATGAGTGTGGCACAACACTCATAGTTTGTATTTCATCAAGCATTCAAAGATAATAATTTCCACACAGATGTGTCAGCACAGGTCTACTTGGGACCCTGGTAGGTGTTCTCATTGCTGCTGTCTTCCTCGGTGATACTGCCACTAACACATTACCTGTGAAAGTGAGATCAGAGCTAGCTTTGTCCTAAAAGCCTTCCATTTTACCTGGGTAAATAAGCCTTTCCAGCAATGCTAACCATGGCTGGCCTGAGGAAGAGACAAAAGCCCACTTGAGATCAGACTGCACGCAGGACAGATCCTGCAAGGCCCTGCTCTCCAGGCAGCCGTGATGACAAAGGGGTGTCCCAGGGAAGGAGTATCTCCGCCAGGCTCCCAAATGATGGGGAGAAAAGAAACTCCTCTGCAAGACAGCGAGAAGAGGCCACCCTTAGCACTTCCACTGCAGAGGAGCACTGTCCCCAGAGATGCTCCTTCTCCGCTGTGTGCTCAAGGCGTTCAGAAGTATCCCCAGGTGATGCCAGAAA
>NW_009217977.1:0-14039 GCF_000690835.1 Fulmarus glacialis | reverse complement strand
CCTACCTCCCTCCACAGACACGGGCTCAGCTCCTGACTCCAAGAGGGCTCTCTGAAAGAGTTTAGCAGCACCACTCCCATTTCCCAGAAGAGCAAACTGAGGCAGGGTGAAGCAAACCAGCAGCCCCAGCCTACCTCCCTCCACAGACACGGGCTCAGCTCCTGACTCCAAGAGGGCTCTCTGAAAGAGTTTAGCAGCACCACTCCCATTTCCCAGAAGAGCAAACTGAGGCAGGGTGAAGCAAACCAGCAGCCCCAGGGACAGCCAGTGCTGCAGCTGGGCGGGGGATTCATTTCCTGCTGCCCACCCCTGTGTGTGAACCACTGTTTCTGCCCCCTTGCCCCATGTTGCCCCTTTCTCCTGGTAAACACAGATCTCTGAGAAACCCCTGCCTGCAGGGTGAAAGATGCGCTTTTCAGCCTTACTCGGTGAAAAAGCCATGCGAGTTCATCGTGCCTTGACAGAAGTGCAGGCTCCACAAAGGAGTTATTAGCACCAGGCTGTGTGGGTTTGAATTTCTCTGCATTTCCCATACTTTTCCCCTATTGATAACATTTCTTGTTGGGACAATAGAAGTGTGCCTTGCAACTACTCACGACATTAGTGACGGTGCTTGAGCCTGAATGATTTAAAGGGAAAGAATCCAACTCCCAAAAGACCATCTGGCTATCAGTTATAATACAGCAATAAAGGTCAGGGCTGCTTCTCAGGAGTTGGGAAAAAGATGTTTTTTGACACCGAAGAGTCTCTTCAACCAGCTTGGTACATGCCTACCTGTCAGCTCCTAGCTTCAAGGCCTGCCACCATTGCTCCCTTGCTAGGAAGGGGATAACACAGGACACCAACTTTTGGAGGAAGGCCAACCAAAGAATACAGGAAAAAGGGCAACACCTTATTATAGCTGGCAAAAGCTAGGGCACGGTCTCTGAGCTGTATCTTATTTTGTATCATAATCCTCTGACTGCTTCAAAGTGTTCCTGAGATGTCTTGTCTCCTGGCTTTCCCACAACGCGGGGAATAAAGGGCTCCAAGGACAACATCTGCCCTTCACAAAGAGCTAAGCCCATTCAGGCCCATACAATGAAAACCACGAAGCTGGCTATTTCAGGGACACCTCCCTCCTTCCTGTCAACTGCCCATTAAACCCAGGCTTCACTTCAGGATTCCCAAGTAAGAAATTGTCTTTGGCTTTCTCCTCATAAGACAAAATCAGAACTGACCTGAAGTGTCCACAACTTCATTCTTTTTCTTGCCTTTACCACAAAAGAAATAATGTTTGCTTAATTTTTATTGACGTTTTCATGCAAATACAAACAAGCAGCACTATCCCCATTTTCCAGATGAGAAAATGGAGTGGGGATGACATGCTAAAGGTTACATGGGGAGGCGATTACATGGTCTCAGATCTCATGTTCTGCAAACTGCGGCAGGTCCAGCCTGCGCTGGGGCAGCGTGACGCTCCTTGGTCAGGTGAGAACAGGGCGCACCAGAAACCTCAGGCAAGAAGCAGAACTGACCTCCTTGCTGAGGTCCAAAGATGGCCCTCAGCTCCTAAATCCCATTTACGACCCGCCTCTGACTTCCCGAGGCCTAGGGCTTCTGGGTTGAATCTGATGCTATTCTTTAGCCCATCTTAACCATCATTCTTGTAAATGTCTGTATGAAAGAGAGAGTGGAAAAGGGAAAAGAAAGAGCTACAGGGGTGACTAGGCATGGGCCCAGTTCTGCTAGGAGGTGTGTGGCTGTCCTTAATGAAGGCAATGGGAACACTGGTGCAACGGGCTCACAGACCTCGGTGTGTGAAGAGAAAAACAAAGGTTACCATTTCCATTTGCCTCCCATTCCCTATTTATCCACCCTGTCCATCCAACATCCCACCATCCTGACTGTAGATTCTCCACAGCATTTAGAAACGTCATGCAAACAAACCTGTCGTTTCACAGTGATAACACTTTGGCTCACCCATTACAAGTGTAACGACTGTATGGACAAACGGCACCTGGGAGGCTGGCTGTAAGGTGCCCCCTCTAGAAAGAGCGGAGAGGTGTCCTCGGTGCTGTTGGTTTTGACCCTAGCAGTGCTCCCCTTCTTCTTCTTTTCCCGCCTTCCCCCAAAAGCGTGCCTCCTCCACGCCACAAATGTGACTGGCACATGCAGGGACTTAGGAATGCAATTGATCCCAGAGGAGCAGCTGGAGGGTCAGTGTTTTCCCAGATCCCTGGGCAGCCCCGAAGAGCCACGCTGCACACTCCACCAGCCAGCGTGGGCAGGAGGTTATTCTCTCCGGGGCATTTGCAATCAATGTACCATGCGCTAATAGATGCTTCCTCTATTGTTCAGCTGTGTGCCTGGATTGGCTGAATGGCTGTGGGAAACACCAGCAATCCCCGGCCTCACATCTCTGCTGAAGCTCCCGGAGGTATAAATAGAGGCAGTCGGTAACTGCCAAAGCGGAGTCTTACGCTCAGCGCAGCAGCCCGACGTGGGGGTCTGTGCCCAGGACTGAGAGCACTAAGAATGGCTCCCAGTAACGCTCTCATGATCCACATGGAGGAGAAACTGCTGCCAAAAGAAAAGAATAAAGTAAGTAGAGCCCTTGACAGGATTGGAAAGGCTCTGGGCTCTATGCAATGGGCTGCCTCTATCAAATAAATATTACATGTGAAAAGATGAGATAAGGAGGGAGAAAGCGGTCTGGGGGAAGACAAATAGGTTAAAGAGAGATAATGGAGACTATACAGATTTTTAAAAATTAAATTGAGTGGGGAACAGGTAGGCAGCATCGCAAGCTCTCCTACCAAAAGGACGGGTCTTTGAACATGTGCGTATCAGGGCGGGCATCAGAAGGGGAAATGAGGTCAGGTCTCAGAAAATCCTTAACGATCTGCTCCACCTCTCTTACAGCTGAGGAAGCCGGTGGTGGAGAAAATGCGCCGTGACCGGATTAACAGCAGCATCGAGCAGCTGAAACTGCTCCTGGAGAAGGAGTTTCAGAGACACCAGCCCAACTCCAAGCTGGAGAAAGCCGACATCCTGGAAGTGGCCGTCAGCTACCTGAAGCAGCAGAGCCAGCTGCAGGACCAAAGTGAGTGCAGAGCAGGTATTGCACACCACGGAAAGTCTACTCCCACGGGCCTCTGCCCTCCCGTCCAGCCCTGGCCCCTGAAGCATGCAGGGGCTACACCACACCATGTCTAGACACATGAGCAAGGCTCGTGGACTCAGGCTCTTGAAAGAAACTTAATGCATGAGTCACCACTGTCCCATGTTTTGGTCATGGTCTTAACCCATTGCATTTGCTTCTTTCTTTCTTTTCTAGCATTCATTCACAAGAGTCTGGAGCAGGACTTTAACAGCGGATACCTGCGGTGCCTCAAGGAAGCTATGTATTTTCTGTCCTACTATGAACCCAAGAAGGAAACTCAGGTGCAGCTGATCAAGCATTTCTGCAAAGCTCAGATGGGTGCAGATGTCATGTACTCTCCTGCTCTGCGTAGTCCACCTCTGTCACCCTGTCTGTTTGCCAGAAAGCAACCTGCCCAGAAGACTGTGGCTGCTGCTCCTACCATCTGGAGACCCTGGTAGACCTGGTGAACTTTGCTTTATTCCTATGTTTTAGCTACAAAAACTAGAGGGACCTGTGATTTAATAGTTCCTCTCTGAAGTAGGAAACATTGCTTTCCAAAGGTGGGAGGGGGGCAGTTATTGTTTTTCTGTCACAAGAAATGAGGGTCGCTGGGTTGTTTCCCTTCATAGTGAAGGAATGTGTTTGTGTCTTGCAGCAAATTTGCTGCTTTTATTGGTGGCTCCTAGCCAAAGAGAGGACCAAGTTCTACGGTGATTTAGAGAGCCAAATGCCTCTCAGTTTCCATCACACTTTTGCTTGGCAAGGCTGTTGAGCCTGTGGCTGCCAGTGGAAATCTTTCTACTAACTCCCTGGGTCACTGGTTCAAGTGCTCCATTGTCTCTAGATAACGTATTGACCTTCCTAAAGCAGGAGCACTTTGAAGAATGTATTTTGTATCGTAAAGAGATTATTGAGCCTTTACCTTTTGAGTGAAAGTTGTTATTAAGAAATGCCAATTCTTCTGAAGTTCTTATGCTATTTTTAGTATACCTTCTTACAGAAAGATTTGATGATAACAGATAGCTCTACGGAAAATTCTCTTAATGTCAGTATGTGCTACTCTCAGTTGAGGGATAATTGATGCCTTTTGTAAAGGAAATGCCTGTGATATACCTTAAAGAAAAGGGAGAGGAAGGGAGGCAATAAGTACTTTATAATCACTCACTGAACATGCTAAAGAGCTTAAAAAGCTTTTATAAAGTTGTGATGTATTCATCCTGTGTGATGTTCAACTTTGGTGTCTTCACTGTACAATACAATAAAAATGGTTTTAGTCATTAATCCTTTGGTTTGAAATTATTAAAATGGCTAATACTCCTGGACTAAGTGTTGCATATAGACTCCCCCCTGCAGTGGGGAAGCCATCAGGAGATGTCATATTTCTGAGCCCTTCATTCCAGTACATAGTTTATATTTGTGAAATTCATTTGGCAGAACAGGATTTCAGATCCTACAAAGAAGCAACCTCTGGAAAAGTTATCAAGAATTAAAATGGAGGTGAAATTGAAGTGAGATACTGAGAGATCTAGACCCAGATACTTAACAGCAACCTATTCAGACTTCAGCAAATCACTAATTTCCCCCATTAATTCCACCATTCCCCATTAATTTACCCACCAACTTGAGTTCAGTCTTATACTTTCTGTCCATTTAGGAGGTAGCAACATACAAAACTCCTAATAACTTCCAAAGAGTTTGGCACCTGACTCTGCTTGGGGATCTTACCCTCCTCTTCGAAACTACCTGCAATGAGGTGAACTAGTTTTTGTTGTCTTTTAATTTTAGCACCTTCTGCGACCTAAACAGGAATTCTGTTAGGCAATGACAGAATTGCTTTCTTTACTGAAGTGAAATCTGCCCGTATATGGCTAAAAGTATACATAATTGGATAGCAGAGATTGAAAAAGCATTTCCTCTCCTAAATTATTTCCCCATACTCTTCTTCAGACATTTTATTCTCTTTCTCTGGCATCCACCTGAGGGTCCAAAACATGCCATCAATAGGGCCTGTGCCTTGGAGCTGAGAAACTGTTTTTTTCTATCCAGCCTGTTGTAGAGATGGTCTCTCTTTTAGATGATCCTCCCTTGATTTTTTCACCCCACCTCAATTCAGAAAACAAATCTAGCATATCCTCTTACACAGAGACTTACAACAGCCTGCCTACCTGGCTTGCACCAGCTGGGTGACCCAACGCGGGCTCCCCGCGAGTTGCAGAGGCACTGCAGCATCCCTGCGCAGTCCCAGCCCGAGCCCTGTTCGACTCTTCTGCAACTCTCTGTGTGCAGGCCACGTCATTCCTGTCTCCCGAGGATTAAGTCAGCCGCGCTCCAGTGACGCCAGGAAGATCAGCACCTCTTGTAAAGGGTGTGCTTGTCCTTCTCCCACACAGCTGCACAAAGAGGGAATGGATGAGGTGAACAAGCAAAAAGGGATTCAGAAAGTATTTGGGGAAGCAGGAAGAAAAGCATGAGAAGCCACCCTTGAGCACCTGAAATACCAACAATCTCTCCAAAACACAGCACTTTCCCCAGTAACATTCACTCACTTTTCCTTAGAGGCGTTCAGTGGGGACTGTTCACCTTTTATTTGCCCTTCTCTTCAAAGTAAAATAAATCTGCACAAATAATCAGTTCACAAAACTATTATCTAACCACAGTAACACATTGATTTGGATATATAACAGGGAACCCTCTAATTCTTCCAGAGATAGAGTAACAGCATGAAACACCATTGGTCAACAATTTTAATTCTCCTCAGATTCCCTGGGAGAGATGCCCTTGAAAAACTTCGTTTCTAGCATATGCTTTTTTCCTTAAACAAAAGGAAACCTAGGATATCTGATCTTGTCAAATGGCTGCTTCATTAAGCACTAAGCAAACTCAGATCTGCTAAGCTGACAAGATCAAACTGCATTCAAACACTGCTAGCTGTACCTGGCCAGTCCTCACTTGATTTGTGATGAAACCCTTTGTTATACGTATGGAAAGGACCAAAAAGCCAGCTAGCCAGGTCAAGAACATATTGCTCTACCTCATTACGGTTGCATGGATCATTTTGGTTATTATTTTACCCTGAATGCACGAGCTGGTTGAGTGCTCTTCATCTGTCTGCCAGTGCAATACAAGGTGGGGTTTTGGTACAGTTCTGCAATTCATCGGGGCTGATTCCAATGCTGCAGATAGATTTGCTCTTCCTAATGAAGTACTAAATAATTCAGAAGAGATATTTCTAGATTTTGTGGTTGCTTAGCGATCTTGAAGAAGTCACTTCACCTTGCTGTGCTCAACTTGTCTTTGTCAATTAGTACAAGCTTCTGAATCCCAGCAAAATTCAAGCTGTTCATCCATGCCTGTGCATTTTTAAATCAAGCCTAATTAAGGCAGTTTGCGGATAGGGAGTTTGGGGGAGTTCAGACTCAGTCAAAATGCAATGTGCCGCAAAGCACACCGCAACCTGACTATGCACCACAGGGACTGGCAACAGGGTCACACATGGCACGGAGAAGTCTGCTGCTGTTATGTGGACGGGTATCTTCTGCAGCTAATGTGTTACCACTCAAGTAAACCACGTTGTGAATGTCACAGTTGGCAGCATCACTGCAGTTTGCTTAAAACTGACAGCATAAACGGAAAAGAGAAAAGGAAACCAAAGAAGAGCTGCACAAACTGAAGACTGTTGGATTTGAACCCAGTCCCTCTAGTTCTAGGCTAACACAGGAACAGGCCGCAGGAATGACAACTGCGCAAAACTCATGTGAGATCACAGTCAGACTTCTCAGCCCGGAACTCCTGCCACCCATATTGGCATCCATCTGGAGAGACACGGCTACTGTCATTCAAACCACAGGGTCTGATTCTCATTTGCACTGAGGCCACGTTACATTTCTCTGGCTATAGCGGGGGAGTCGATCATGCCTAGCTGTCAGTGTACGTGAGATTCAGTCCTACTGTTTGCAGAGTGGTGTAAGGGAGAGAAACGGTAAGTGCCTCCTTTCTGGGCAGGGGGAAGAAAGCAAACCCCACCAGAAAGCCTCCATTTGCTCCAGGGAGTCAGCACATGGCTGGTACGAGTGCACTGCTTCTGTTTTTTGCCAGCCAAAGACTTGCCCCTCTGGGCTTTAGTTTACCAATTACTTGAGAGTTAAAAGCCAGACCTCCGGTTTCACCAGTCTTAGCACAGCAAAGGTTATGTTTACAATTTATTGATTATTATCACTTATAATAATTGAATGCAAAGCTGCTTATTGCTCCGCTGTCCCCTGGGGTGACTCTCCCCTGCTCCAACACATTCCCACCCTTAGGGAAGATGTTGTTTATTATGCTGATCCCACAGCCCAGGAATACTCTCCTGACAAAGCCCCTATTAACCTCAGAGTGTGGGCCTGAGTTTCTCAGAGTTTCCCACACTTTCTTCCCTATTTATGACATTCAAAGGGACCACAAAGGAAGCGTGCCTCACAACAGCCCACATTAGTGACGCTTTTTGGCTCTGCATTGTGATGACCAGCAATTCCTGTCCCGATAGACCATCTGGAGAGCTATTTTCCCAAGGAGCACATTGATCGATCAGTATTATGCGAGAGCCCTTTTAAAACTTGGGAACATTATGCTCTTTGACACTAAATAGGTGTCTCGAGAGGGGTTGTCAGAAAGATTTTTAAACCATTTAAGGAAGGCACAGAAAAAAAAAAATCGTAATTATTTCTTTAAAAACACCACCAATAGCATTTGTGAGACAGGCTGACACGAATGTAGGAAATGGTCTAAAATAAAAATGCTCTAAAAGTGATATAGAAAGGAAAGCTTTAAGCCATCAAGTTGTGTGCTATAAATACAGTCCCAGACATACAGGAGCTCTGCTTTTTGGATCTGCATAACATAGACAATGAAATTCTGGTTTTCTGTACTCTTCTCTGACAGTCCACCTTCCTCCAGACCTGTTGCTACATTGCAATACACTGGGTTCCCCTCCACAGAAAGGTAAGCATCAGATGGGCTAAGCAAGCTGCCAATTGGTATTACAAGTAGTAGCAGCTTTTGTGGAAACAGTCTGCTGGGCTGAAATCCCCATCTACAAACCAGGAGCAGAAAGCTCCATGGCCCAGTACCTATTTCCTAGGCTAGCGGTCCTCCAGCTGTTTTGATTTATGGACTACAATGAACACAAGCCTACTGATGATAGTCTTGGGGTTGGTTAGTTACCTTTCCTGGATCCTCTGTGGGCGTTCCTCAACTCAACTCAATCTATGGCGCACAGATTGCACACCATAGCTCAGGGTCAAATGGTGAGCATCTACAGTTGGAGACAATTAACGTGGTTGTTCTTGCCTTAGGAAAAGCTAGGGCTCCTGCCTGACATGCAAGGTCTGTAAGCACAGACACTGACAATTGTTTGCAGACTTCTGTTTCCCCTTACCCTCTTCAGTATCTATAGCAAGTGAGAGTGGAGACACCTCCCTCCTTTCATGTGCGATTTTGAAGACTGACTCATGACTGTGATGTGATTTACAGAGGAACAAGGCCACTAAGAACGCAAGCCTCTTTGTCCACAGCGTAGCTGTCATCTCTCAAGAGCAGGTCCAGATTTCACACCATCCTCCAAAGAAGGGAATTACTGTGTCACATTATTTAGTCAATTCCACATGTTTGGCAATTTGGGGGATTTGTTTCTTTTAATCCTTCATTCCAAAAACATGGAATGCTTCTGAGCCTCAGACAATCAATCTTTCACTCTGGCCACAACAGTCAGAGAGAAGCACAAACTCCTCCCACAGATATGAAGGACAGTGACAAGGATTTGGATCACAAACCTGTTTCAGTGGGACAGACTATTGTGCTAACAGCTGAATTTTAAAAGAGCCCAAACTGAGCAAAGTACTTGCAGACTTTTAACAAAAAGCAACTGGACTGCCTACAGCACAGGATTTTTTTCCTTACTGAAATCCTTGCAGAAAGTGCGTACTGCACCCAGCTCCATAATGAATATATTCTAGGGACAGCCTTAGCCTAGACAATTTATTATTCTGAAGCATCAGTTGGGAAGTATTGTTGCCTTTAAGTTTTCAGACCTAATAATCAAACCAAAGCAGGGCGGGAGGTGTCTCTTTTATCCATCAACAGTATACAGAGGGTAGGTGAAGCAGGCAAGGGGGGAACGGAAGATTTGCTATCTTTTCAACTGACAGAGAGAGGGGGAGAGAAGCTGGGAGTTGGTGAGCCCAGAGGGCTGTTGTTTTGTGTGCTCGCTGCAAGGCAGCATGCCTGGTTCACCATTCACATCAGATGGTGCGAGTCCACAGTTCCGAGGATTTCCCACATTGCCCCATTCACAGTGTTAAACTGTCAACAAAAGAAGTGTGCCTCTGTGGGTCCCCAGAAGAAAGCTAACGCCTGCTGCACCATCTGCCCAGCACTTAAAGGAAGGGATAATGCTTTAATCAGTGGGAGCTGGTTTAGCCCTGTGGAGTCCAGGGGCATTGTGCTGAGGACAGGATGGCATTATTTAAAACCACTCATTTCATATTTCCAGAACTGAAAATTGGGTCAAAGCTTCCCTCCCATCTCACTGTGCCCGCTGCTGCTGCAAACATATTCTGTCCCATACGGTGCGTGGCAGGACCTGCTGTCCATTCCATCTCGTGACCCTGAGAGATGCACAAAGCCCTGTGCTTGACTTCAAGCTCCAATAACGGCACAAGTACACGCAGCCAGGGATTGCCCTGGCTGCAAATAATATTGCTGATGACAAGCCGACAAAATAATTCAGGGAACTGATTCTGAATAGGACTCATACTCCCCGTTCAATTATAGGTTTTTGACAATCATCAACAATTAAAATTGTCACACCCTAAGCAATCCATCTAAATGTAAAATGTCTTTGGGCTGGAAAGGGAGGAGGGGAGAATGGCTGACCTATGAAAATCACTGCCAGGAGAAGCCAGGAAGTTAAAAGGGGCTTTGTAAGCTTCAGGTTAATAACTAGTTACAGGATCATCCTTTGCAGGATCATATCTTTTTATGCAACAACCCTATGTGTGCTGGACCTGTTGCTATCTGTGTACCCAGAGACACAGGTTTTGGCCCTAGCTGAGAGGGATGCTGAGGGCAGCTGAAACAGGCTGACTGCAGTTGACAGTGAAATGAAAGGTTTCCTTTCTGGTTTTGAAAGGCAGACACAGGAAATAGGGTTTTCATGAATATTGTTGTAGTAAGAAACAGGTATTCAAAAACTAACATCCCCAACCTGCTAGCCTATTAGCGACAATCTAGGTTTACTCCCCGTTCTAGCATCTGATCATGGAACATGCATTAAGGAAAAAAAATTATGCCCGTGCACTGCTCCCCTTAAACCTGTAGAGCTCCACATACTACAGCTGAAACAGATGTACCATAAAGCATAACTGGGAATTTGTCAATACGAGGCCTCACATGCCTGACTGACAGATCCTAAATGTGACTAGCTTTGTATTGGATTGTGCTGAGGGGACAGCAGACCTGAGCAGGCAACCTAGAATAGCCTGAAAAAAATCTCAAAAAGGCATTTTTAATCCTGGATTCTATCTGGTCCTTTCCACTTCGTTACCTGTGTTCATTGCAATACACGTGGCACATATACTGAGAAAGCCCAAGACTGAACAGAGCCACAGGATATCCTAGCACCTGTATTTACATTCTGCAGGTGGGATAATACAAGCAAAGTAATAGACAAGAATTGACTTTTCACTGCATCTCAGTTGTCTGTAAAGGGAAAATATATTTCGGTGCTTTACATGGAGACTCAGGACCAAGGGAACAGTGAGGCATTTGCAAAGTGGCATGAAATTAAATAGGACATGTTTGGGAAAGGCATCATAATCATTACATGTCATGGGCTGCCATAGGAAAGTCCAGATTAGCCAAACAAAAGCAAGGAAGAGCTCTGAATATAACTTATAGAGGGATTTTAAGTATTTAAACAATGGAGAGGAAAATATTTCAAGCTAACTGCTTAGTGCAAATTGTTTTAAAGGTTCTTCCCTTGATTTTAGTCTTTAGTTGCCTGAAAATTATCTGGTACTGTATTCATCTAAGCACGGTTTAATGTCAATGAAAGGGTTTAGTCCCTCTAATTCTGCATCTTTTCCTTTTCAACCTCTCTTTTGGTCGTGGGCACAGAGCATTATCTCTTCCTGGGATCAGTCTTCTGTGCTTAATTTCACCACAGCCTGGGAAAAGGCAGCACATTGAGATGTTGACATTCCCAACATCAGGCAGAAGTTTGATTATAATGATGGCAAACGCTTTCCCACGTTCTTACCCCGGGGCCGTAATGCCAGGCCGTATTGTGTCACACACTCGCCAGTCCACCTGCTCCTTTGGGAGCAGGGTATTATCCCCAGGCAATTCACAGTCAATTTGCCATGCTGTAATAGATGCTTTCGCTATTGTCCCAGGGCACGCATGGATTGGCTATCGACTGTGGGAAACTCAAAGTCGCTCAGGACCCATACATTTGTATGCAGCCACTGCGTATAAATAGAGGAACTCCCAGTTCCCTTCTCCACCTGCTAACCCGCAAGCTCTGAGATGAAACCAGCACTTGGGATAATGGCACCCAGTGCTCTCTCCCTGGAAATCCTAACACCCAAAGAGAAGAACAGAGTAAGTATCTGCTGTCTCTGCGACCGAGAGGGCAAAGAGCTGAGAAGGGCCGAACCCCTTTAGCCGCAGCTTATACAGAGACGGGATGGGGAAAGTCTCACTGCTAACTGTCCTCTTCCCATTTTGTGTTACAGCTCAGGAAACCCATTGTAGAGAAACTGCGCCGTGATCGGATTAACAGCAGCATCGAGCAGCTGAAACTGCTCCTGGAGAAGGAGTTTCAGAGACACCAGCCCAACTCCAAGCTGGAGAAAGCCGACATCCTGGAGATGACTGTCAGCTACCTGAAATACAGCCGAGGTGAGTACATCCCCCCATCAGGCTTGCTGCCCTTACTTTTAGGCGAAACTCCAGCCCGAGTCTCCCTGTGTAACACTTGTCTTCTCCCCTTGCAGCTTTTGCAGCATCTGCCAAAAGCCTACAGCAGGATTATTGTGAAGGGTATGCCTGGTGCCTCAAAGAAGCTCTGCAATTCCTGTCTCTCCACTCAGCAAACACAGAAACCCGGATGAAGCTGATCTGCCATTTCCAGAGGTCACACGCAGTGCCTAAGGACTCTGGTTCTTCTGCACCCACTTCCACCCACCAGCCCCCTGCAAAACAAGCAGCACTGAAACCCTCCTGCAGCCTCTGGAGGCCTTGGTAGGCCAAGCACACGCTTATGTGTTTCCCGGACATTTGCTCGTATTCCAGAGGAGATCGTGACTTGCTATACAAGTCCCCCCACTCCTCTCATGAGTAGGGAAGAATGTTTTCCTTTTGCAGAGCATTACTGTGCTTGGATGTCTGCTTCCCTTCTTCCAGAAGGACTGAAACGATCCCACCACGTGGAGAGAAAGTTATTCTAAAAGAATGCGAGATGTAATCCTCCTGCTAGGATGACTGAGAGGAGTTGTTCAGGGAGGAACACCGACTGTTCTTAACCTTAGTGAGGTTGTATGCGTACGTCTGTTGAGAAAGCTGTAACTTCTAAGATGTTAAGGCTAGCATTTTCAAAAGTGTCCGATCAGGAGGAGCCCTTTCCTCTGACCTGCCCCACTCGAGACTCCTAAGTGTCCCAAGCTTTCCACATCTATACCGCCCAGCTGCAGCTGCAGCTGCGGGGGCCCAAGGTGTCTCAAGCAGAGCAGCTAGTCTAACTGGACACATTTGAAAACCTAGCTTTCCTATGGGTACCATAATGGGTTCTATAATATTTGTAGTCTGTACTGAGCATGCTCTGAAAATGGTTAAACCATAACTCAAACTACGTAGAGGAAATTCCTCAGGATGTCTTGCTCACAAAATCAGAGTACTGTTTGTGAGGTTCAGGATATGTATGCCTTTCATAAAGGCAAAAGCTCATTTTTATGTCCTTATAGGAAAGAAAGTTACGGCTGTGTGGTCGATTTTGCAAGAAATATTTATCAAAGTCTTTCATGAAAGGCAGGTGTACAAATTATATTTACTTTTTGGTACCCTACCACTGGGGGGGAATGTGAATTCATTACTGTCCTTACAGGATGCTATGAGATGTTATGTGCGAGCTGCACCAATTGTATAACCTGTGCTAGAAATTATCTTGAACTTCAGAAGTTGCAGAAACTTTTTAACAGTACAAAAATAAATAAAAATCTAGTTAATAAATCCAGCAAGTTATTCTTTCTTGAGTGGTTTGCATAGCTGATTTCCCTGTGGTCCCTGGGGTTAAAGGACACAAGACAAAGATTTCAGTAAAAGCAAAGATATTCAGAATTGGTATTTAATTGCTTCACCAGTTTTGTGTCCATTTGGAACCCTGCAATGCTGTTTTCCACAGCAGAGAATACATCGCTCCAAAATATCAAACCCTAGTTCTCTCAATGTGAGACAAAAATAGAGACGTGCCTAAGCAACAAATTCTTTGGAAATTCAGACCCCAGAGACTTGTCAAGAAAAGTCACAGCAAGGGTGAAGTCAGGAAATTTCATGCCTGACTCCCGAACACCGAAAATACCTTCTATTAATAGAAGTTCGCCAAGGCACTTCATGTTATATTTCATATTCCCGTGGCATGTATCTGGGTCACAAAACGGTCTGAAACGTAGGGAATTTAAATCTAGTTTTTTCTCTAAAGGGAAGACGTATGGCTGCTCCATACACGTCTCTGTGTACGCATACATGAGGCACGAGCCAACGCGCCCGATGTCAAAAGCAGCGCTGCCCTTGCTGGTGGCGCGACTAGGAGAAAGACCACCGGGGGGTCCCAGGCTGCCAAGTCTCCGGTGGGGCGCGGTGCTGACCGAGCCCCGGA
>NW_009217976.1:18283-55659 GCF_000690835.1 Fulmarus glacialis | reverse complement strand
CGCCGGGCTCCCCCGCCGGGGAGCCGGCAGTGCCCCGGGCGTCAGCCGCTCTCCCGGCCTGCCGCTGGCCGCGAAGGTAGGAAGGTGCTACAAAGGGAGGCAGAATGGAGAGAAGTCAGCCTGCAGAGATTTCCCTGAAGCGGTTTGGGACTGCTACTCAGTGCTCTTCTTAAGAGAAAATAACCTATCAATCGGGTACGCTAACAGTTAGGCAAGCACCCTGTGCCTGTGCAGCGTCAGAGAGATTTTGGAGGAGAAATGAAAAAGGAATGAGAAACTAGGTGTGAAAAAATACTAGAAAGAAACAAAGGTTTGGAAAAGCAGATGACTTCCCTTTTTAAAAATGGTCTTGTTAAAACACATGGAACATAACTGAAAAGGTATCAACTGCTCTCTGAAGATCGGTTTGCTCCAAAATAATTTAACTGTGTCCAACGTTTCAAGTGTAGAAATTCAGTTAAAATATCTGTATGTTGTTTTATGATTATCTTGCACATCATTAACCTAAATCCCTAGTGTTGATACTCTTGGGTGGAAATTTCATGGAGAAATGTTTCATTGCTGTGATTATACTGATCATTATAGCAATTTGGCCCATCTCTAAATGACAGCTTTCCTGCAATTCTCTTCAGGGTGAAGTCTAGCTATTTTAACAGGATTGTATGTAGCCCATAGTGTTAAAAAGCTCCCCAGACCCCTTTAGTAGTTAGGACTTGCTATGAGGTACGGAAGTCTTACTGTCACTGGGGAAGAATAAAACACGTGCTAAAGGTCAACCATATCCACCACATGAGCCAGGCTTATTTCTGCTTCAAAGTAGAAGGCAACTTAAAGTCGGACACCTTTGAAGCACTAATATAGCAGAGGTCAGTTACCTGGCAAAAAAAGATGTTAGTCAATATAGGAGATGATCAGAATCAGCGTGGTCCTGACTGGGTAAGCAGCTAAAAGAAGGACATCTAGAGCTGAAAAGCAGGGAAGCCAATTAATGGATTATAAAGGATTCAAATGGAGAAGAAAGGGGAAGATCAACTAAAAGAATGGCATTTTGATGGAGCTGTTGAGGTCCCTGATATCCTCAGAGGTATATATGTATGTGTATATATAAAAGCTCCTCCGGTAATGAGAATGGGACAAAATACAAGGGTTTTTTTCTTTTTCTTTTTTTTTTTTTTAATATTTTAATGCAACAGGAGGAGAATGTATTTGGACTTGGGTTGCCAGAGGTTTCTTCTATAAGAAGCATGAATAAGCTCCAGCAGACTGGGGGCAATCATGCCATTGGGAGCAACAATGGACACAATAGCTTGGAAGTACCAGGTTTGATAGACCATTCTCCAGATGACATTACTACTTCTGCTCCATAAGGCTCAAAAACAGCATTTCAAGGCTCAGTAATAGCATGTGGCATACTGACTAAACTATTTTCCTACAGGACTGCTCAGGGTCATGGGACCATTGCTCATTTAGGAAAAGCTGCATTCACAAATGTGAAGCAATCTCTGAAGTCACTGGATAAGCAGAACATGTATTAATAAGATGTGTATGACACTAGTGCCTATTCTCTCACTTCCTTTCTGCTTTAGAAATGAGCTAGATAGAGCTTTTAAGGATTATAAAGATCATATACGGATGTGAATTGCTTTCTTATTAAACTAGAACTGCATCAGAGCCAAGAAGTGTATGTTTGCATTTAGATCCAAATCTGAAAGCACAAGAGTGTGTCCAGTGACCCAAGAGTGATCACAGTTGCAACACTCAGTCTGAAAGCATGGTGTTCAGAAGTGCAGTTAGAGGAGTTGAAAACTTAAGCTTCTGAGGTTACATTTTCCATACTATCCTCACAATAAGGGCCCCATCGTGATTGGAGTCTTAGAATATGGAAACAGAAACATCAGATTACATGTTTAGAATCTCCTGGCAATTTTAGTACCGAATGTGCGATGATTGTTGATAACCTGCTTTGGAAGCACAGTATTGAACAGGATTTTTTGCTTCTTCAAGAGATTAGCTTGCATGACAGCTAGAGCTGCTGTGTTGAGCTTCTTCGGGTAGTTGTGAACTTGGCATGAAGTCATGCAAGTAGAACGCAATAGCGCTCTCAGCTACGTCCTCAAGGAAGTACCTACAGACACACTATTTCTAATTCAGCTTGGTGTGTCTAAATTAGCAGGAGAATTGTTTCCAGTAGTCAGTCATCTCAGTCAATTTTCTGTTTCCTGTACTGGAGAAAGATCAAGCAGCTATTTTTGTATACATTATACATAAGAATTGTTTAGGTAGGAGCAATCCATATAGAATTCCTGAATTCTCAGTAGCCTGACAGTGTGCATCTCAGATCATTGCAAATTTGCATTGTGAAGATTCTAAAGAGGCTCAGCACCAACTAAAAATATAGCAAAAGTAACTATATTAATCTAAATAAAATTATTTTAGTTATTTCTGTTTTAGAAGTCAGATCTATTATTGAATCCTTGGCTTGCTTGCTCAATATCCACGCACATAAGCAAGATGTTTTAGGCAAGTGAAGAGTCCCAGTGATGGAACAGCAGACAGCTGTCACAGGGTTTAGGCACTGACTTTTCCACTTCAGTCACCTCAAAGAAACAAGCCCTGTCAGATGTCTAGTAAGGGAAACTATTTACTCCACTCTTCTATAGATTGGTAAACTTCATTTAAACGCTAAATCAAGCCCAAGAACTGCAGCAAATATATCAGAGGATTAGTTGTTTCTTTCTGGAAAGGATCCCACTGTTTTCTGTCCCTTAGTGAAATGTGGTAATTCTCATTTGAATGATAGTGGAACATCCAAGGGCTACGTTTTGCAGAAAAGAACCGTGCTTTTACTTTTTGCGTTGTGTTCCAGATAAAGCAGCATAGTCTGCATGCCTGTGTTAAGTTTTACAATGGATCTGCTTTCCCACATCAGACAATTTGTTTTTCCCTTTCACACTGCTCAAGTACTGCTTCATGCAGGAGCTGGGCACACTGAACTATGTGTGCCAGAAGAACAAAACCAATCCAATCAGAAAGGAAAACCCAACCCTGCAAGGATCAGCCATTACGCCCCCAAGAAGTCAAATACGATTACTTTTGAGGACCAAGATAAAATAACAGGCTTTTTTCTCACAAAAGAGAATAAAAAACATTCAGATTTCCGTAAGTGCTTTACAGAATGTCAGCGGGTGTATTGCAAACATAGTTTTCTTTTTTTCAGTTCTCCAGAAATACCAACCTATTCTTATTATCATGGTTCAACACTCCCCCTGGAGAGAATGAATACACATTTAGCTTTAAGCATGGAAACTTTGGCCAGTGAAATCCCAGAACCTTACGCTCACTTCAAGTCTGTGAAATTATTCATGAGATTTCAAGATCAAGTCCAAAGAATGCAGTTAAAAATGGGCTACACCCTTTACTTACCTTTTAAGCTATTCAGTACAGACAATGTCTTAAGCTGCTCTTTATAACCAGCTTAACTTTCTGAATGCACTAATATAATGCTGTGCTTGACCCTCCAACTTCTGCAACTGAATGGGCACATCCAGAGCTCTCTGAAGTTATGAGTCTTTCGGATTCAGTGTCCAAGCAAATCCTGTTGGTTGGACCAGCTAGTCCTTGTGTATACAACTTCTTTCTGCTTACTAAGCCGCCTTCTTATTCTTGCAAGCAACCTCTCCACTTTTTCAACATTGTCACAGTCTTTACATGTATTCTTTAAATTTTT
Organism: Fulmarus glacialis; assembly: GCF_000690835.1. Classification (NCBI taxonomy): domain Eukaryota; kingdom Metazoa; phylum Chordata; class Aves; order Procellariiformes; family Procellariidae; genus Fulmarus; species Fulmarus glacialis. Next base: position 51,932 of record NW_009217976.1, on the reverse strand, counting down.
TACTTTTTTTAATCCTTTGGATCCTTTTTCACAGTACCTGACCTCAATGAAGTGGCAGATTCCTAAGACAGGGGTGTTGTTTCCTGGTAGATAATTTTACATTTATTTTCAGCACATTATATGATTATGAGAGTCTGGAGACTAATTTATTCTCAGCCATTACTTTTCAGTTTCCAAGAGTGAAATCCAAAGGATCCTCACATAATTAACTGCTGGAAATAAACCTTCCACTCCAACATGCTGTGCACTTCCTTGCTCTCTGAAAACTTCCCTATCATTAGGTAACTGTCAACTGTGCAGTACTCTTTGCACCAGTTTCATTTTATGTAGCGGTATTTAATCTCCCTTTTAGGGCTGCAAGGACTGTAAGAGAATCAGCACACAAACTTCATTGTCCTCAACTTCAACCCGACTGCCCCAGCTGTGCCAGGAGAAATACTCAGTGCCTCTCTCATGAAGGCAGAGCTGTCTCTGGCTAGCACTGCCACCCTCTTCCCAGCTCCTGCCCCCTCCCATGGTGACTGGTTATTGCTTCAGCATCTGTAGTGCTTTAGACTGAAGAGTTAAGTAACTTCGCAGCCACTTGATCCATTATTAAATGAGAACAGATCTGAGTGGATCAAACATACCGTCTTTGGAAAAACAAGGAACCCCTCTTCATCAGTTTTACAAGCTTGCTCTATAAAAGGGGGAAACTAGTTAAAATATTTCTTGTGACAATTGCTTTACTGCTTTTTCCTGCAGTCCAATTAGCTTGACACATTTTACCTTAGGGATATTTAAAATAATCTGTTTCTATTTTCTTACTGCATAATCTAAATAAGCAATTTTAACAGCTACCCAGGGCCAAATGGCAATAAGCCTTTGGAGTGGTGGTGAGGGAATTTTGCCACAGACTTACTGTGATTCAAGAAAGAGCATGATATAAGATTTAAAAGATTATCTATGTTTCTAGATTTCTGCTAACTTCCTGGTCCCTTCATTCTCCATAATGTAGTACCTCTGTACTTTTCTCTTCCCTGAACTAGCTACTGCTTCCTGAGAGAAGTTATACCTGCAGGGCACTCCAACTTCCCCCATAACAGACAGAAATCTACTTTTACTCAGAATTCAGACGAAAGCAAATGTAGAAATACAAAGTTCCTGAACAGCCATGATCTAGGGCTAGTGTCTAACCATATCCAGCGATTCAGTGAACAGCATGGTCACGATTTCCTCCTTGACCATGTGTCATCAGGAAGATTTCATAGTGTACTGTAAGGATGACTGCCCAAATAATTTGAAGGAGACTTGAATAAGAAGCTTTATTCTGGTCTTAAGAGGGAAAAACCCAAGAATTTTCCAAATCTATTAAAATGCATCGGAAATTGGAAAAAGATACCTTGTTTGAAACTCACCCATGTAGATGTAAAAAAGATACTCCTCCTGAGGGAATGCCCTCCTTTGGAAGACACTGTGATTAACAGCAGATGTATCTACTTGGCCCCTCATTAATTCTTTCTTCTACCACAAGATTATTGTCACAGAGTCAGCTTAAAAATGAAACTAGTGGAGCCAGAGTTTACATAGAATATTGTGGGGAAAAAAGCAGAAATATTACATGTCACCTTCTTTCCCGCTTCCCTGCTCCCCTCACATATTTGCAACAATCTCAAAATTTTTCCATGTTTCAACTGAGATCCACTGATTTCCCAGTAACATAAGCCTCCATCTTCCTTTCCATTTAGCTTGGGTCCCTCACTTAGTGGGAGCATATGCAGACACAACTTTTGCCATGAAGAAGATTCGGTAAGATTCCTTAATGTCACCTTTTAAGGTCAGGAGGGCTGTCACAAGCAGAGGGTCATCAGCCTACCAAAAAAAAAATCCACATATAAAACCAACCTATTTTTTTGGTACATAGAACAGATTAGTTGATCAAGTTCTAAACTATGTATTTTACACCTCAGTTGTAAGATGTACCAGTTATAGCTATAGATTACCTCTCTTCCCACTGTGTTGGCTCTTTTATGTTTTTCACGCAATGCTCATATTGCAGTCAGTAAAGTAGCAATGACTAAGCATTCTATCTCCAGAGTGCTACAGATACCGTCACCACATTACAACTATGACTACTGGGCACAGCAGCAACAAAGTACGCTGCAGTGAGGGTTGGGAAAGAAATGGATCCTGTTAGCCATCAGTTAGTGTTAAATCTTGTGTAACAACCAGTGGTTACCAAGAGGCACAATATCAACCTGATACATCACGCCAGGAACTCTACTGCCTTCTTTCTGCACATGATAGCAGCAACCTTTCAATTTTGTAACAAGCTACTCATTCTGCCATCCCACACACAGCTCACAACAAAAAGCAGGGGAGTAAATTCTTTCAGTCTCCATGAATGCCCAAGAAGATGATTCAGGAAGGGCAATCACAGCCTTGTAGAGATGTTTGGACCTCATACCTAGACTCTGCAATACAAAAAGGGAGAAGCAGCCAGGGCAACAGGGTTCATAAAGCTGAAAAATCTAAAAGGCCTCACTGATTTCCAGGAATATGCCAAAGGAAAGGCAGCCCACAGCCAAAAGAAATGTGAGCACTGTAGCAGAATGATCCATGTAAACTTAGTTCTGCATCAGCAGGACTGCAGGTTTTCTTGCACGGGGGGCATTAAAAAGCTCACTTCAGTGTGATCAAAGCTGTGTCTTTTAGTTAACAGCAGCAGCATTTTGGCCTTTTGGTGCTACATAATGCGGTGACCTGTAAGAAGTTATTCTAAGTTCTGTAAGATGCAAGTCACTAATGCTTGTTCTTTTCATCACATGGATGGATGGAAGTCCGTGGTGAGGTAGCAAGCCTTCAAATCATACATATTGTTCCTGCTTTTATTCTCCTATCAGTGTTTATGCCAGCCTATACTCCCTTTGGTAACTATGTGTGTTCCGTCATGCTAATGTGTCAAAGCAGCCTGTACTGCTGACATCTTCAAAGTCAGCTTTTGTATTGCTCCTACAAGTTGGTGAAGACAGCTGCCACGCATTTCCAGTGTAGGCAGCAACATGCTGTAGCAACTGTAACTTACATTGAAGTCAGCAGGTGGCACCCACGAAACACTGATGCGTTTTACTTGCCCACGCTCAATCGTTCCCTTCCCAGAGTCAATGGTGAATCCCTTCTGCTGCAGGAGTGGCAGGCTATCGAAACTGAACTCCATGTTCTACGAGAGACACGCACAACACGCCCTCATTACAGCCAGTTCTGCTCCTTCAAACACAATGACTGCTTATTAAAGGCTGCATTGCCCAGATGCTGTATGTGGGCCTATTGCTTGCCAAATTGCTTCTGCCCTTTCAAACTGCAAGTATCCATCTTGTTCATTGTGTCAAGTTGTCACAAAATACTACACTAAAGTAACAGGATCAGACCTGTAATTCAGTTCTGTGCTCACAGTTCTGTATTTCAGAATTAGGGAAGCAAACTGCTAAATTAATTTTGTTGCTGACTTCATATGATAATGCTAATTCCTCATATTAGCCCCTGAAAAATAATCTTTTCTTTTCAAACACTGATGCTTTTATAACGTAAAGTTTATCAGAAACCCTGAAAGCTGTATTTTTTAATTTATAGACTGAATTTTTGATAGAAAGAACTAGTAGCCGTTTGTCAGTATTCCTTACAGCATCCGATATAAAGCAGCACTTTTAATTTTCTTCACCTTCTTAGATGCAAACTGAGCTGACTGTATAGCTCCAACTTTCAGTTCTGTCGTTGCTGGCATTGGAGAACTCTCTCCCTCGATGTACTCCAGAATGAGGAAAATGGACTTCACTGGTTCTTGTAGCTCTGAACAAATATGAATCAAAAACTTTGAGACAGTCAAAACTGAGTGATTATCAATTTGCAACAAGCATAAATTACACCAAGATGGTTCAAAACAAAGTGATGTTGTGGCAAATTAATGAGTTGGCATAGATAAGGAGATCCTTCTTACAGAGGTAGTGAAGAATTAAGCAGAAGGAGGTTTTGCATAATTTGCAATTGCAAACTGTAATTGTTAATTGTTTATCAAGTTTCATGCTTGTTTTCTAGCCCCATGGCACACTGTGTGTACTATATTCCTACTTGTGTGTGATATGTGCTTGGATTTATTTATAGCTCAGGAGCTAGAAGTTGCTTATATACTGTCTCTGAACACAGATCCTGTCCAAAGAAATTAAGAAAGGATAAATTCAAACCCCTGAAAGTGTGTCTGTTTCATAACAGTACAATCGTGAGAATCCAGGATATGTTATTATATATGAAATAACTTTATAAACATTTAATACAAGTCTGAGAAGTGGCAGAAAGCAAATACATCTTAATACTTTGTAGTAGTATTAAATTATAATTATTTTTTGCAAGGTAAGTTGCAAAGATAGAACATTGTCATTAAGATATAACTGCACTAAAATTAAGAGGAAAATCTTCCCTTAAGAGAAAGTTTCCTGCATTTTTTTTTTTGTGTTACGAATATAGGCTATACCATAATGCTTATTTGTTCTGAGTCTGGAAAAGTTACCTTTCATTTACTTTTTCTTAAAGGATGACGAACATGCCCATGTCTTATCACTCACTGTTTTGTAATAAAGTGTAAGTGGTAGCACATTACCTCCTTTTAATGCTTCCTGCAATGACACAGCTGATACAACGGCCAAGGACTCAATGGGCACATCTAGTGGAATTCCCCCTTCCACGAACATTGGATGATCTCTTGCTGCACCCTTTAGGTGGATCACATGGGCTATTTTCTATATAAGAGAAGAATGCTTCAAATGCAGGTTAAAGCTTAAGTACTGATGTAACAGGAATACTGACACAACAGCATCAGTTGCATAGAAATTATTACATCATCTGCCTATATAAATGCCAAGAAGCCCTGTACTTTAATGCAAGAATCTGCATACTCCCCTTGTCTTGTCCACTCAGGCACTTCTGTTTTAAACAACCTTTCATTCTTGGGCAATGTACCTCAGGAGGGGACTGGACAAACTATTTATACTAAAGCCACTAAAAGAGGCAAAATTTATCTGCTGCCAAACTTGGCTAAAGTTTGTGAACTAGGACCAGTCTCCATTCTCCATCTTAATCCGATTTGCATTCTTAACCGCAATTCCAAAGATAATCTGGAGATACAAAACTTGCAAGGAGAGAAACAGCACTTGTTTGCTCACTACCAGTTTCTGCTCTGTGTCTGCAGTGCCTGCTGATGGTCACTAGTTGGCACTCCTCATTAACGTTTGGTCAGTCTCTCTTGGAACGCGGCATAAAGCCCCCTGCTATGCCGCCAGCCTGCATATCCTGACTTGGGCTCCATCTAAGCTCCACTGCTGCTCTGCAGATGGAAACCTCCTTCCCCATGCTGAGCGACTGCAGAAGCAGCTTCCTGGTACTCAGTGCACCTGTCCGTTTGCACTGTGCAGGTGTAGCTCCTCTCTCCACTGCCATTAAATGCTACTTGCAGAGAACCCACTGGGAGCTGCGCTCAGCAGTGTGGCAGCAACCTAGCTCCCATCGCATCTCATTTACACAGTCTGGTCAGCTGGGCAGAAGATAGGACTGAATCCCAAGTCACTACTGTTATGAATTAATAACTGAATATTTAAAACCTGAAAAAAGTCAGTGGGCCCCAAACCTGCCATCTCCTACCTACATCAGTTAATCTAATAAAGATAATATTTCTGCCTACAATTGCTGTCCACTAGATATAATTATTTCAGTCTCCTACTAAGACCTGATCAAATGCTGATCAAAATCACTGTAGGTCACATTTAGACTTGGATTTCATAATCCAGGTATCTTGATTGTCTCACCTCGCCAAAGAGCACAACCTTGAGACGGTCAGAATAGTACAGACTTTCATGATCAGGACTGAAAGTAACAATAAAATCCTGACTCTTCCCAGCAACAATTTCTCCTTCTGTTGGAAAGATGCTGAACACACTTAAGCCATTATAGTTCTGTGTTCCTGGTAAATAAAAATGAGGATATGAATAAGAAAGGAGGACAGCTCCATTTTACTTCTTCATATATTTTAAACCCATTTAATTTTTATTGGAGCAGCAAATAAGTAAGACCTGACACATGGTTTTGCAGCAAAACAGGGTGTTAGAAATGCCAGATAAATCCATCTATCGGTTTAATGCATCTCTAGGGGAACTGAAGAAGCATCACCAAACCCTTCCTATACTCTAACATGTGGTTTTACAGAGATGGACATCCCTAAATATAATCTTTAATACGCAATTACTGTGGGGGTTTATTTAGATTCAGACACTAGTATCTCCTTACTTGTGGATATTTGCTCAGGCTGCATAAATTTACAGCTACACATATTGAAAGAATTAGTAGAGCTCCTACTGGGGAAAACAAAATTATGTCTTTAATTTCAGTGATGTGATGCCCCAGGTATTGACAGTTATGTAGATCTAACAGGACAAAGTATTTTTTATACTTCATGAGTCTTTAACAAAAGAAGAAGAGAAAAGAAAAAAAAACCAAGTTTACCAACAAACTCTGTTCTCTGCAAAGAGGACGTGATAAATGATGGAAGTCTCTGCTGATCTTTGTCCCTTGTTGATGAAAGTGAGTCTAGTTGTATGGAGTATCGCAGGGTCAGTGTGGAAGTGTTCTGTATCTGATGACATTAATTCACACAACAGCATTTTCATTAAGAAAATTGATTCTAAGGCTGTAGGGTCCATAGTTTGTGAACTGGCTGAATTTTTTTTGCTGCATTACTGCACTACTGTGTACCCAGATGCCACCGAAAGCACACGTTATTGCTACCCGTAACATGTCATGTCAACCGCTGCCCCCCGACAACAGGGACCAGGCTCCTTTTAAAAAGAGTCTTGCAGCAAGTAATATATTTTGGTTATTGACATACTTAGACAAAATCTGAGAGGAGAAAAATTATGCCTAGATTTTGGCCTGTTTCTGAGTCTGTGGGAATTTGCAGTATATGAATGAGTGAATCGGTTAAGCTTCCCTAGACTGTACCATGGCAGACCCTCAGGTGCTCTTTGTAGGACCAGTTTTGCATTTCACCCGTGTACCTCTGTCACTGCTTTGTGTGGACACAGAGCAGCCTCAGTTGTGATAGCAGTAATGGACAGAATAAAGAAAGGGCAAATATTTTTAACACTGGTAAAAGCAAAGACATTTCTGACTTCACATCCCTCTGCATACTGGCTAGGTCTATGGAGAAGATCACACAGACCATTTATCTTTTTCTTTTATAGAAGGTACTGGATCTCTATTTTTTCGTACAGGCTGCAGGCAGGACAGAAGCAGCTAACAAGATCCTCCCCACACAGCTTTGTTACCTTTGGCCTGAAACTGTCTCAGCACCAAATCGTTCTGCCAGATGTGCTTTTAAAGCTACGTTCTATTGTCTTCAGTTTACCATTCAGCCTTACGTTCTGCTGGACTAGAAACTACAGAACTCCTCTTCCTCCTTACAAAAATTGCTGATGTGCTTTCTGGTTCAGCACAGAGGGATTTACCTTGAACGTGGAAGTCACCTTCTCTCTGGCTATGACATATCCCATATTGAGTTCTTCTTCCACAGAGCAAACAATTGATGGCATCACTCCACGACCAGTGATACTTAGGGTTAGATTGGTTTTTGCTGTCCGGATGTCCAGCATTTCAAAAAACTGCCAAGAGGATGTCTGTGTTAGCCCTTTGCTGAAGGAAAACGTCCCCCACCCCTCCAACTGACCCCTCTCCCACAAGTGGGCCATTACGACAGAACTTCTGGATTTACTGCATAGACAAAGATCCAGATGTTGGGAGGGGCTATGCACAGGCAATGAAGTTTTTCTTATTATTATACAGCCTCATCCCAGTCAGTAATATGTGTATATTACACAGCCTGTTACATGTCTCCTCCTCTTTTTCTCCATTACTGTTGTATCTCTTACTCACCCATTTACTCTCATTTGGACAAAAAGAGATGATGACGGTTTTATTTTCACCCGGCTCAAGCATTCCAACTGGTCTGACCAACAGGAAGGGACCATTGGGATTCAGAACTGAGAATCCTAGCTAAAATAGTGCAACTCAAGGAAAAAAGTTTATAAGCAAGGTTTGGGGAAAGAGATATAAGAACAGATTCTAAGTATTGTTCACACCAAAGATGTATAAACTAACCATCTATAAGCTTTTTCAGAGATCAGTAACTAACTCAGAGAAAAGAAGAACTAATGTAATTATTTTTTTTCCCCACAGAATTCAAATAGCTGCAAGATCCTCCATGAACTCCATTTTCAGGTTTTGCCTGGAATGGGTCATTAACACCCTAAGATCCAGGACATGCCTTCTCCTCTATTACCCCACACAAGCCAGTGTAGTAGCCTCTTCTTACAAGGTACTCAGAAATTCGGAGAAGCATTGTGCAAAGATTGAGTTGTTGGTTCTGTTTCACACATACGTCACACTGTATTGAAACTAGCTTTGTCATCAGTACCTTATACTCTTTAGAAAGTGGTTAAGTGCTTCTCAAGTTTGGCTCTATGCAGAATTATTTCCAGTTAAAAGGGTGAAATGGAATTAGCTTTCCAGAGGGTCACCTAGGCTCGTCCAATATATTCTTTACATCACTTCCTGCCTCACTCTGAAAGATGTGTATTAAGTCTGAAATCCGCTACCTCCTACTTGCTTTAGTGTCAAACAGTTCCTCCTACAGATAGAGTCAAATTAAACCGAAGCTGAATGGCAGATTAACTTACATGTTCAGACAAGGATACTTCCATCTTCTCTGGGGAGATATTTTGTATTGTAATTCGCTTAATCATTCTGTGGCCTGAAAACAAAGAAAACATTTCAAAAAGTGATGATGCTCACTCATGTACTACCATTCCTCCTTTTTACTCAGGCTTCTACCTGGGCCAAACATTCATTCCGTTTCTATGGCTAATACACTAGTCAAAGCTCACCAAAATACTTTCAAATTTGGACAGTCACTTGTAGAGCTTCCAATTCCATGTTTTGGGATCAAATCTGCTTTTTTACATGCCTCAGCTGGCCAGATAGGCTCCTAATTTTCCACCTAAGTACCTATTACAGGGCTAATTTTTATATTGACTTTTGAAAACCAACTGAACAATGTACAAGAAAATGCAAAACCATGCTCAGAAGAAATTAACATCAGACAGAAAAAAAATCAAAACTTGAATTCAAATTTCATACCTACTGCAACATCACCAAAATTGACTGTGTTTTTTCCATTATCTGAAGTGACCACAACAGACGGTGCTACAGCTGGACAGTGCACCTCCAAATACAAAGTGTTGTAAGGGCTAAAGAGATAGTAAAAGGACATTTGCTCTTGGATCATACAGAAATAAAAACCGTTGTCAGAAATCCGTTCTTATTCTGTTCATATCACAGGATATAATTAAATTGGTATTACAAAACAATACATAATTTTTGGTGGCTGACTTTCTGTCTAAGCAGAAAGATGAATTACATCTGGCTTAAATTTTTCATACAATTATTCTTTAAGCTGCTTTGATATTCATGTGTTTGATTCTTACACAACTAGTGGTTGTAAGCATGAGTTTCTACCACAGACCTATGAAGTAATTAAGATGAGAAAACAAATTTCCTCCCCAAATGAATAAATTAACATGCCCACCGTTTTGCCGTCAAATTTCTGAACTATCATGAATTGCAAATATCTAATTGCAAATACCTGCAGCTTAAGTTTTCAGAACCTTTCTTTTCATCAATATGTCCACTTGCAACAAAGCACGGTATGATGTATTTTTCAAACCTCCCACTGAAATTCCTCATCAGGAAAGCCTGCGCTGCCATATAAGCATCAGAACTAGAAAATCCAGGAATAAGGACCATCTCAGTAAGTGAGAGAGCAAGGAAAAAAAAAAAATCAAATAAATATCTACTGAGCTATTTGTGCTTACTGTTTCTTAGTCATACATTCAAAATTGAACATAACAGTGAAACTAAGCAACTGTCTTGATGCACAGTAATGGACTCACCCTACTAAGTAGTTTGCTTTTCTCGCCAAAAGAGAATAAAAATTATAAACCCAGATAATAGATGTTATATTAAAGATTGCAAAATCCTCAGCACGATTTCCTTATGTTGAATACATCAAGCATTCCAGTGTCTTCCAGTACTTCTACATTATTTCAATGATATGTAAACACACATGTTCACATTTCTGTAATGCAGTATGCCAAACAATAATTCATAATGGGAATTTTAAAATACAAATTTTATTTTTATGACCTGTACTGAAAGTATTTTAAAATTATAATTAATGGATTGCAATGAACATGGGATTTTAGTCAAAAATATCTAACATCCAGTACAGCCAAATGCCTGGTGTTTAAGCATGTATTTACTTCCAAACACTTCTAAATTCCTCAGATTAGACAGAAGTGTGGTTCTAAAAAGTTGAATTATATGCTAAACAAGGGACCTCAAGTATCAGATTTTGCATCTAAGTATCCAAATTTCTAGATAGCACATGCTATTAATGTGAATTCTCACTGAGGTACACATATTGTAAAATGACGACTTAAAATGCACATTTTACAGCATCATTACATTTCCAGGACTGAAGATGACCATGACTAATATGATGGACTATGTAAGCCCTCAAAAAAAAAAAAAAAAAATAACCCATAGCCATGGATATGGGCCATCAGATGGTTTTTGTCTGGGTTGAATGTATTCAGCTCTGTTAGACCTATTCAGAAAAGGTGTATTAGTAGTTGTTTCTTTTGGTAACTAAGTTCAGCTTTCTAGTTGCCCTTTAAAATAATACCCTTGCTGGTTCAGCCAAATTTACCCATACAGCCACAGCTCATGCTTTCTGATATATTCTTTGAAGTCTTCAATCCCTCTGATGCATAAAGGGATTCTTTGCCTTACATGAGAGGGTACAGCTGTGTGGCTTAAAAGCAGTACTAATTTTGGAAACAGCCTTTGCAACACAGCTAAAGCTGTTTCTTCTCTACAGTTTGCTTTCTTGTCTACCTATAGGTTTTAATAGATTTATTACAACTACTTATGAAGAGAATGTTGTCTACGTAGTACAAGATGCTTTTGCTGACTTACTCAGGCTTTAAGTCTTTGGATTTTGGTTGTTCAGAACTATATAGAGATGTCAGGTATTTACTGTCTCCATCCCTTACAAGCTGGCTGGAAGACTGCTGTCTGGTAATCGAAATGCTTAATTTCTTTCCCTCTCTCTTTTCATCTTTCTTCCTTTTCTGCAAATACACACACAGAGACATTATACACTGAGGATGATCACCGGTAACCCAATCAAGACATCAATTTACAAATACACAGCCCCTGGCCCAAGAACACAGAACCTAAGAGGTGGCAGAGAGCATAAAACAAGGTAACAGCAGTAGGATCATGGTAACAAGCCATAGACACAGTAGTTGTTACATACATTTCTAATAATGTAAAATTAAGTTGAAATTGACATATTTTACCCCATCTTAACAAAAGAGTTCCCCTACTGGAGCAGACGAGTAAAAGGCTGTCTCTCTCATGGGAATTTTACCTCTTTATCTCATAATTAAAGACAACCATAGGTGCTCACATAAATTAACTGACCCACATACTGTAGGAAGTAAAAAAAAATTTTTTTTTTTTTTTAAGAGTACTTGCAGTTAGCATTTGCAAGAAAATCCTCTAGGAATGCTTTTGAAATTGTTAGCATGAAATTAATTTATTGCTCAGTGAACAGACTACACATTAAGTGCAACAGTACAGTCATACTCTTGCCCTTTATAGGCAGGTCTTACATGGATCATGAGTTTGGGCTTCATTAATATGCAGATAATTTATGATAAAAATACCATCCAGCGAAACAAATATCTGGAAGTAACAGACCAACAGCATGTGCTAGTTCTTAGCATTCCTTACTTGTATTTCTGCCCCTGTCGCAGCTGCTCTGCAAAGCCTCCGAACTGCCTCTTCTCTGATTAGCTGATCTGACAGTGTTGGTCTGAAGGACACTTGAATCAAGCTTTTCTGGGAGTGTGAGAGCATACACAAGAATGATAAGCAAAATTCAGCCCTCATACATGTGTTATACCTACAAAACTCAATAGGAGCATATGCATGACAGCAAAAAATTAACAAATAAAATACAATTTTTTTTTTCCACGTGAATAAGATGATCCTAAGGATAAGGCCACTTGCAGCTTTTTTGGAAGTCCACTATGTTATGGTGGGCTGGTTTTACATGACCAATATTTTTGATATTTAAACATTCTTCAAATAAGCTATAACGGCAACACTGACGAAAGAACATTCAGAGTGAAAACTCCCATAAAGCTTTAGCCAGATTTGATGGTTAACCCCTCGTGTCCGATTTAAAACATTATTTCAAACAATACAAAATATTCCAGCTATTCTAATAACAATTTACATTTTGACCTTCGTTTACAAGTGACAGCATTTGTAGGGATGTAGATGATCAAAAGATTTGGCAGAACACTTGACGTTTAAAGTGAGTTTACCTTCCCAGGCAACACAGTTCCAACAGAAGGTGTAATTGTCACTGGACAGTCTTCTGGCACACAGAATTCAAATGAAGTGGGTCCAACAGGGGCAACTTCCCCATTGCCAATTCTTGGGACAGCATGAGTACAGTGGTTGACACTCATATGGGAATTCATCACGTACAGTGTTGCTGTAGACACACTGTTTAAAGCTGTTGCAGCAAACTGAACTAAGGAATGAGACAATTCAAGAGGTGGGTGGACTCCAACTGCTTTGCATGACAGCTTGAATTGTCTAAAAATAAACACATGATAAATTGTCTCAGCATAAAATAGTCTCTTAATCAGCCCGGAAAATAGGGAACTAATCCTGTAGTCCCTATTTAAGCAGAATTTCAAGCTTGCAATGGGAATTTTGCCTAAAGAAGAACAATAATACTATCTATTTTTAATGCACAATTGGCTAGAGTCCCTACTTGAATTCTTCCTCTATGAACTTCTGGAAATATATCCAGTCAAATCAAAGTTTATGCCATAATTATTTTAACAGCATTAGCTTAATGTATGAAGCATTTTTACAAAAAAAATCCTTCAGTAATTCTGCTGAAAAAGCATGCAGAACATTGCAGGTTAAGACGACCTGGGGCGAACTTGCAGCTTGGATATGTGACAAGGATAAATTTCAGGTGGGACAGGAAAAGTCATCTCAGTAAAGACAGACATGTAAACAAAGGATGAAACTAACAGCCATTGAGCAACTCCTGTCAACTGGAGAATTCTTACCTGCCTCACATTTTTATCCTAGCCTTACCTCTTCAAAGCAGGCACGGATTTAATTTCTGAACTAGCCTAACAGTGGAAATCCAGTCTGATTTAGATTTCTGAATTACCTACTACTCAATCAGTTTCTTAACATACCTATTAATCTCCGACTTGCAGGTTAGTTCAAAGCTGTACTCTTTTGCCTTGTTAGCTTTAAAGATTATGTCCAATGTCAGGCTTTCAAGGGGAAGAAGAATTCCAAGTCCGTCATTGGGCTGAATCTCAACAAACTTCAAAATGGCAGGATAAGAAATTATTGTTATTAAAATAAGAAATTATTAGTTAAATTATCAAATTATTAATAAATTAAAATAAGACATTACTGGCAAGATAAGAAAATTTTGTTATGAAATGTACAAGGGTCAGGAAAACAGAAACCTTCTAGTGAGAAGCTTTCATCTGAGTTAGTGACTAGTGTCTGACTGACATACAGATTTCTAATCTCAAAGTAACTTGAAAGGCATTAAATCCATTAACTCAGACTTTAGCAGAATCTCTTCCCCAGCTTCTTACCATCTATGGTAATCACCTTTCCCTAATGATGTTTATTTACTCTTCATAGACAACTGAATGAAATATGACAAAAATCTCAACAGTTCCCCCTGCATCTTTGAAGAGCTGATTCCTGTATGATGTGCAGATACCACAGTGACAAGTACCAGTTTAATATCTACAAATGTATATTGGTTTAAGTTGATGATGATTCAAGAATGTCTCCCCATCACATTTTAAGCTAATCATGAAACACATGCTGTGAAGTAAAGCTTTAACGAAGCTGAAGATGCCAATTTCTTCTAGCTAACTCCTCGATTTTAATCCCTAGAACAGCAGAGAAAGGGAGAATGCCTAATTAAATGTCAGGTTCCTCTAGCTCTGATTCCAATATGCCAAACCGTTTCACACTGCGATCATCATGCTATTATGAAGCTTGAACAGCTAACTTTTTGGAGGGGGGAAGAGAAAAAAAAAAAAAAAATCCAGTAGACCTAGCCCACACGAAACTGGCAGCTCCTGTGATTAATTTAGCTTCCACGTCAACTTACAGTCAGAAAATACCTAGGCATGGTTCAGGGGATGATTCCCAATAAGCAGTTTGGACATGGCCATCCTGCTTTAAAGACAAAGTGTTTAGGCATTTGGATGCAAACTGTGCGATATTCCTCAGCCTCAAGGCCAAAGCAACATCCCTAAGCCTGTTTTATTTAGTAGTATAAGCGACCTGTGAGTCTGAAAGAAAAAGTGCACCAGATATTCTGTTAGTAGATTTCTTGGTGTAAAAAATAGGTATTCTAATAGGATAAAGTTAGCCTAATAATGTTATGTAGGTGAGAATAGTAAAATGTCCTCGAAGATGTTTATACTGTTAGGGAAATGCTTAGGGTATAATAAGATAAATTTTACACAAGCCAGTACCAGAACGAATCTGCGTGTTTCCACAGTGCTGCAGGCAGAGGTATGTCCATGGGTTTGCAAGAACCAGTCATGATTTATTTACACTCACATTGAAACATGTCTTCATAATAATGAAATATATTTTGATACAAGAAGAGGTGTGCGTGGGATAACTACATACCTCTGGAAGTCCCACAAATCCAAACTCTTGTGGCAAGATGGATTTGTTTGTTAGCATGACATTTGCCTGCACAGCTTCATAGATTGTGCAGTATCCAAAATTGATTTGTGCTGGACTGATTTCCAAATCAGAAGTAGTAACAATTGCATGGACAGTAAAATTAACTGTTTTAGCCTGCAACAAATGCAAGAGCACAGGATAAAAACCTCTGTGGCATTGTAGGGACAGGATTTAAGTGAAATGTCATCCAAAAAGATAACTGCAAAAAAGTTATTCTACTCTATTCCTTGACAATAACATATGTAAATGTAACATATCTACCTTGAACTTCAGCCTCACTGTTCTCCCAAAATAAGCAATAGGAAACATCTCTTTGATAAGCAAAATTAAAAAAAAAAAAAAAAAAAACTATATCTCCAATTCCATATGCTAGAATAGAATCACACCTGCATCTCCAGGAAATGGAAAAACTCTAAGAATAGGAAAAAAAAAAAAAAACTCTAAGAATATGCTACACCTGCAGTACAGATCAGAATAAAAAGATTGTGCTATGGTATCTGATAACTCTCTGGTACAAAATAAACTACTTAGGGAATACATAAGCACTAACTAGAAAGGATTTAACTTTCTGTATTGTAAACTTGCTGACAAGAAGAAACTATCAAATCTGTATTATCACTTCAAGCACCTTTTACTATCACCATAGGACTTCAATTGGTAAAGAACTCATCTAAGATTAGGTATCATTAAGTGAACATTCACTAAAATAATTGACATCTATTGTCAGTCTGATAACCAGCATAATAAAAATCACTAACCTTATCCACAATCAGTATTGTCACTGGAACTTCCAGAATTCTTGTCTCTTCATTAAAATAGCTCCCTGCATCTTCAGGAAGAGAGTGCCTAAAAAAATCAAAAAGTACCTTCAGTTTCACGAAAATATTTTTACTATTTTCTAGCTAAGGGGAATAATAAACTTTTGATGGATGTATTTCTGAACAAAAACAAAAAAACCCAAACCTGTTATTTAAGGTCTAAAAGTTTTATCATTCACAGCTTTTAATCTTAACACAGTATTTGTGCTCAAAGAGGAGTATTCACATATATAGTTGGTTAAGCATCAACTCCAAGGCTTCATTGAAGTTAAGTCTAACTAAAATCTTGTATGCACGATATATGCAAATATTAGGGAAAATGGTGGAAGAAAACGCCAATCAAAAATTAGTGACCTATGAAGTTCCACCTTCTGACCAAGAAAAAGAAGATGCAGTCAGATCAGAAATATTATGGACTTGTCACAGATTTCCTATAGAATGGCATACCTCCAGACAATCTGCTCTCAGCAGGTATGCACGGATTGCAAGGGTATCTAGCAATGAAGTTAGAATAATTGACCTTGTATGTTAATGTTGGATTTTTTTTTTTTTTAAAGACAGGATTTTGGACACACAGGAGTTTAAGGGAGTCATTCACAGAGGTCTGCATCCATTTATCATTTTCTAAAATGCCATCCAGTCATTTAAAATTCTGAAAATTTTAAAGCTTATTTTATAATCAGAATATAAGCCTTCTGCATCTTTGCTGCAACCACAGCACGTAACCAACCCAACCCAGGCAACCGTTTCCTTTTGACACTGATGTTAGTTAATTACCACCCAGTTTGAGGCAGAACCAACTGTATCACAAAGCACAGAGACATAAATAAAGTGAAACAAACTTGGAGACCAATAGTGTCTGATTATATACCAGATTAGTAATTTATAAGAAATATGTGGGTTTTCTGTAGCTGAAGCATCTTGCTGTCATAAGCTTAATTTCAGAGCTTCAAGCCAAGACAATACAAAAGCTCTAGCATTTTTAGCTCTGCTGGTCTATTTATAGTGTTTTACAGCATCAGAGTGAATTGCTTCCTGTTCTTAGGTCTCCACAGTGATAATGTTCCTAGTACTACTACTGGAATTACATGCAATTTTTTCACGTATTGTTAAAGAATAGTTAATGAATAAATAGCACCCACTCAGTCACCATGGTGATCTGAAATCTTGCTGGCTGTTATTTTACAAGTCTGAAACGTGACTTTAGAAGGTGATCTTCAAAGGTATTGCTAACTTGTTTAGAGATAGGAACTGGAGTTAAATACAAGGTAGGAATAAAGTATCAGTGTGCTGGTTTTGGCTGGGATAGAATTAATTTTTTCCATAGTAGCTAGTGTGGGACGATGTTTTGGATTTGTGCTGGAAACAGTGTTGGTAACACAGGGATGTTTCGTTACTGCTGAGCAGTGCTTACACAGCGTCAAGGCCTTTTCTGCTCCTCACCCCACCCCACCAGCAAGCAGGCTGGGGGGGGCACAAGAAGCTGGGAGGGGACACAGCCGGGACAGCTGACCCCAGCTGACCAAAGGGATATCCCACACCATATGACGTCACGCTCAGCATATAAAACTGGGGGAAGAAGAAGGAAGGGGGGGACGTTCGGAGTGATGGCGTTTGTCTTCCCAAGTCACCGTTACGCGTGATGGAGCCCTGCTTTCCTGGAAATGGCTGAACACCTGCCTGCCGGTGGGAAGTAGTGAATGAATTCCTTGTTTTGCTTTGCTTGCGTGCGCAGCTTTTGCTTTACCTGTTAAACTGTCTTTATCTCAACCCACGAGTTTTCTCACTTTTGCTCGTCTGATTCTCTCCCCCATCCCACTGATGAGCAAGCGGCTGTGTGGGGCTGAGTTGCCGGCTGGGGTTAAACCATGACAATCAGCTTTCACTTTGTGACAGAACATTAGAATAGCAGAAGAAATTAATCTATTACAAAATAATCCAGAGGGAAAAAAAATAATTGTAACTGCGTGCACAGTGATGGACTGTAAATTAGCTGTTATACCTTGGGGAAAAGATACTGAAATCCTTCAAATAGTTCTCTGAAAATGGCATCTTCATGCTTAAAAGAAATTAAAGAGAAGCATAAAAGACAAATCAGATTTAGACTTCCAGTCCATCTGCAGGACTAGTTCCAAATGCAGAAAAACTAAAAGATGTGGTATTTGGGAATTCTGAAAGTCAGTAGATTAGACAATATTGCCTTCAAATAAACAGAAAATGTCTGCTTCAAACACCCAGGAAGTCGAGTATTGTAACATCTGACCAAGCATTTGTATGCACAAAATACCCAGGAGAACTTCCCAAGCCTTCAGTCATCTACCTGTTCACTTAGTATTGCTGAATGAGTGTTTCTTTTTACTTTTGTGTAACTTTTAATATAGCTATTCTATTAACATAGCTTATAACACTAAGTCAATGAGGAGGGATTTACAGAAATAGCGCAGTACTTCACATCAGCTTGTAGCAAGCTCACCTTTCTCTGTCATACACTCACTCCCCTGTGTGTTAGGTCTTTTAAAACTGATCTGTATACTGAAACAGCCAGATAGTTATTTTGTGTGTCAGAAATGCCTTGATCTCATCAAATCTCCTTTCTGAAGCTTCCCCATTTTTCAAAGGAAGATTAGTGTTCTAAATCTAAGCTATGCTTCTATCCACTCTAACAGTGCTTTATAGCATCTGAAGTTTAGGAACTGAAAAATGTCATAATAATGGTTACTGTTGTAATCTGATAGGATTTGAGATGTTGGAAGAACTGTAAATACTTTCAGTTCTTTGAATACTAACCTGGTGAAAATTTCAAAATCAGTGATTAGACTCTCAAGTTAGAATCCAGAGATGCTGAGCACATCAGTGAAAATCCAAATACACTTACATCAATAGGACTACATAACCTATATGAAAAAAGCAGCAGGTTTGCAGCAGCAATCAGTGCAGAAGCCGCCAAAGTATTTGGCTGTGCACCAGAATTAAGATCTGTATCATTTAATTTATATTTGAAAAGAAATGTCCTGCCAAATTCTTTAGGATGGCAATGATGAGGTAAATAAAATTAACAGTGGTCAACAGGAGCTTTTGTATTTAAATTTTTAAAAACTGGAATTCTTTGTTTCCTGTAACTGAGTTATGTTTGTATATGTAGATGTATCGTGAAATGGAGAAAAGAAACGTGCTGGGATAAGTCTTTTAGCATCTTAGATGATGTTATGTAAAATGCCATATGAAATTCAAGATCAATACATTCATATTTTGGAGAAAAACGTACACAGGTAGGATAGATATGAACAGGAAGCCCAACCATTCTTACCTTAATTAGCAAGCACAGGAGTTCTTGTCCAGAAATTTAATCAGTGATCCATGAAGTAGCCACCTGGCCTAGATAACCTCTCTCTTGTATAAGAATAGCTTCCCCACAGAAATGGGAGCAGCCTACCAGGAATGCAACTGCTAAGATTTTCACACTACTGCTGTCACCACAGGAAAAGCATTTCCTCACAGGTATGTGATCCAAGTTAATTTCCTCCTTGAGCATCTGGCAACTTTTAAGGGGGAGGGAGGGGGAAGATAGGACTGTGCTGACACCAGCAGTGTGAAGTCCAGCCTGCTATAATGTGAAGGAAGAAAAAACTTTGACCTGTTCAGGTTTTCCACTGACAGCCTCCTACAGATACTGTCTTAAATACTGAAAAGATTAATGTTCTTAGGTTACCTGGGCAGAAACTTCAATTGCACACTGAAGGATGACTGAGCTTGGATGTAACCTGTTTTTGGAAGCAGCTCCATGTGCTTACTCAATTCTTTGCATACTTCAAACTTCAAACGCAGTGTGGCTTTTGCTCTGCAAACAGATCAGACATGCTTAGGTGTCTTTTGAGGCCACCCGTACTGCCACCTCAGCAACATTTGCTCTTGGAGTTTGGTCCCCCCCCCCACGCCCTTGCATCTCTACTCTACATTATGATTGTAACTATTCCAAGCTTCCTTTGAAAATGAAGGGCATGTAAAACTGCTACAGCAAAATCACACAGTTGTATTCTCTTTTAAGATAAGTATAGAAAACAAGATTTTGGAAGTACTGTAAGTAAACCCAGCTGTATTTCAAGCCATGTACACAGCTGATTGGAACATAATTATCAAAGTGCAGTACAGTGGTAAGTCAGGTCAGGGGAAAGTCAAAGCCAAATTACTGTGAAATATCAGCTAATTATTTGCTCCTAACATACATTCCCTCTATCTGAATTGACAAATGACTCACGTAATGTTTGAGATGCCTAATCGGTCCTAGCTGCAGCACAGAACCCACTCAAGATGGAAAAGGAGTAGTTGTCTTGTAATGCTGGATCTAGGTTGTGTAACAATTGGTTGTGGGTGGGATGCAACAAATAAAAACCTGTTATTCTGTCTGAGAAACAGAAAAATGAAGACCAGTGACCCCTAAGTGGGGCCAAGGATACCTAGATGCTGCTTAAGTGGCTAACAAGCACTTAATGTCCCAGCCTGTAGTCAGAAGAATAAAAGAATGAACCTGAAAGAGCATAATACACCTAAAACATCAACATGTACCCAGTTTGTGAATTCCATTCATCCTCATTATCATCATAATTATCTCAAAACCTCCAATACCAAAAATTAAGCCTCTACAGGCAGGAAAAAACCCTCAAACTTCGGGCAGGGGGGGAAGGGAGAAGGGTGTCTTATGCCAGAAATGCGCTGAGAGCACTGCTGCTTTTGGTTTTTCTCCCTAAAACTGTGGTGACTTCTTTTAATTAAAGTGAATTCACAGATCTCTTGTAACTTCTCCTCTAACAGCAGAGATTCTACAGGGCTAGAAGTCATAGTGTGGCTAAGCTGGTACTGCCAGGTCCTCTGCTAAAACTTGTGATCGTTTTGCCCTATGAACAGCATATTGGAAGCTAGGAAACATCTCACTGTTTACTGAATTCTGGCCATATTATAATGCAGCGATAGCCACAGACCATACCCTGCTTTGGAATTTTATGCCTATGTGCAAAATTGCTAAGCAATTTACAAATATTTCAGCTTGTCATTTTCCTTCTCTTGGACTGGTTTACAAGCTGTCAGTCCAGATGGTCTGCTCTAAATCAACAGCTATAGCATGTGGTACTGGGAGCCTGGAATCATTTCTGACTGTTGACAATCTAAGAGAACTATATACTACTTCATTAAATCAGTGCAGATTATAACCTGCCAAAGAAATTACTTTTCAAAGTGATTTATATTGGACAGGATTCTGATAAGACACTTTCACCCTTTATGCTGCTTATTTATGCTTCCTGATTACTGTATTCTATGTGACCAGAAAAAAGCCCACCCAAAACCCAAATCAAAACCAAAAACAGTATTAACTAACATTTTGCAATTCTACAGAGTTTGCTGGGGCACTTAAGTGCCAGAGCTATCTAACTAACTTGAAAACTTGATCTTCTACTTATGCTATAGACTACAATGTCATAGATTGGAGCAGCAATAAGATACAGGCAAGTTCTTTCTGCTCTGCTTCTGTCAGATGTTTGTGTGTACTGGTGGTGAACGAAAGGCTATTCTAACACATCATCTCCCTCAGGTCTGCGTCAGATTCTGCCCCGAAAATCTAAAGAATTCTCTTGCTACAATTTATAATTTTTTTTTTCTATAACTAGTTAGGGATTGGAGCAGAAACTTGCAAGAATATTCCTGAATAGCAGGATTATTTAAGTATCTAATTAACATTTAATTAAAGAATCTGTGTTCTAGAAGTTATGCTAGTAAGATTTCACACCTACTGGATCTGAACTTTAGTTCTCACTAGCTAAAGCATTTCAGCAGTTGTTAGACAAGCAGCCTTTTCAGCTGGGCTGTGGAAGCCTTACCTTTTGTCTCTTTCAGTGAATGGTTGCTACGAGCATTAGTTCACAGACAGCACTGTAGTAACTCTTTAGCTGATACACAATTCACACATAAAGCTGTTGTAACAAACTTTTACCTTTGTTTGTATGTTGACAGCAGTTTGAATGCTTCTTTGCTAGCCTGATAACTGTCCTTGGCTCTGGATCTGTGCAGAGTTCCAGACCATAGATCCTAGCAAGACTATCTTTCCCCAGTTTTTCACTATTGCAATTAAAATACAGCTACTCACTAGTCTAACCTAAAAAATTGTTCTTGACTGATAGAAATTTATAGCTATTTTCAGCAGTTTAAATTCAGTCTGTTTGAGAAGTGGTTTGACATGTACCATGTAACAATGAGGAATCTTCTTCCTGATACACGCTACAGAAAATTTCAAAATCTACTAGAGGAAGAAACTTCTCAGGCAGCACCTGAATGATGAAATCTATCTACTTTTCCAGGTAAAAAGTTGAGACATATTCCTGCACATGAAATACTTTGAATTTCAGCCCAAATGACTGTATACAAAGACAATTTTTCTTAACTATGAAGAATTGGGTTGATAAATCAAAGACTTGATTTGCCAAGGTACTAAGGATGGCACACTACATATTAAGTGTTCTTAATTTAGTGCAACTTGGCGAAGGATCAGCAGGATTTTTCCCTCAGTTAAGAAGTGTTGCCTAAGCAATTTGACAGCTTCTATCTTTGGGATCCCCTTGAAATCTTAAGTTTTCATTAGGAGAGTTATTCTGCTCCTATACTTATAAGTTTTATCCCTGGGTTATCTAGACCAAGTAAAATCACTTACATAACAACTTGTGCTTGTCATATCTGTAAGCTGAATTTCTGAGATAACAGCTTTACTCATTTCTTTCCAACAGTAAGGAGTCTCTGCAGTCTGTAATTCTGGTAAGAGGTTTAGAATGGATGCCTTCTACGGCACCAATCTCTCCCCCACCCTCCCACAAACCCACCCCAATCCTATTTAAATAGAATTTAAGAAATGCAAATATTAAAATAAGTATTCAATAGTGACTGCATTAGGTAGAGGGAAGACACCCAGCACCTGAAGACAATTAAGAGAGTAAAAGTTCATGTAACCACTCTCTAATAGCATGAAATCTCTGGGAGCCAATGAGCTGAAATATTATCTTTATATTACAGTGCAAACAGAACCAGTCTTCAGACATTACTGACTTGGACTACAGAAACACCCAGATATTTTTTCCCCTGTAAATTGGTATTTGGTCACTATCTGTGTACTTACAAGGTATCTGTCACTCCGGTGCAGTGCTTAATGCCTACATAGGCTAGGAAAAGTTAGGAAAAGTTGTACTCTTCCCATTTTATAGCAAATGCAAAAGGACTGACATGATTTGTCCAGCATCATATCCCAAGTCTGGAAAGACTGGTGATTGACCTTCCCAATAAAGAATAGATGACATGAGGCTGGCTTCCAGGTCGTAAGTCTCCCATGGACTTTAATTAAAGGTAAAATAGCTGAGAAAAAATATTCTTTCATAAAATTTCTGGCTGAATCAATTATACCCAATGTGCACTTAATTTTAGACACATTTATCTCCCTAATGTTTAGTGTGCAGATTCCACATGGTGAAACTCTGTGGGGTTGCTGTTCCCTAGGGACTTTACAGTTATGCCACAGAACAGGTACAACACAGGGAATCTTGTCAGTGTGGAAGGGCATGTATTAACCCAGATACTTCATAGCTACGGCTGGTCTTCGGAATCCGGGATAGTATGATACCCAAGTCCAATTTCCACAGAAGTGTGGAACTCAGACCTTGTAATCAGGATGTCCTTCTGAAATGCCAAAGAAAAGACCAAACTGTTCTTCAGCTTCCTGCGATGACAAGATGGGTCTGGCACAATGGAACCTCAAGACATCACCTAGTGACTTAAGATCTCATTATTTAGCTATAGAAGGCAGCTGGTAATGAAAGGGTAGCTCACCTGCTTTGAATGACAATGCGATCCTGATAAAGTCGGTCATACATACAGATCTTTAAATCAATGTTGGGATTGGGCACCCAAACCGGCACGTCAATTGAAACTCCAATGGCACTAAAGCACAGCTGTTAATACATAAATCAAGAGTGTAATTATTTTTGTTAGTCTCAAAGTCTTACTGATCTAGACAGAGCAAGAATTTCTGCTGTAAACTACAGGTGAGTAAAATATTTTATTATTCATATTGCAACAGGTTCTTTAATTAGGCAAAGCTATAGAAATAATTTGTAAAATAAAACCTAGATGTTATGGTGCCCTAGCAGAAAAAAGAATTGTACTTTTTTGGATTCTTTGACAGAGAACGTGATGGAATACCATGCTGCCCATGACATTGAAAAGAAATATTTAAAGTGCACCTAGCTTAAGTGAAGGTGCCATAATTCAGAAACTCAAGAGGCTGCAGGTTGCTTAGCCAGCAAAGAAATATAGTAATGGCAGCACAGTGCTGTACCTCCTATAATGACCTGAGGTCTGACATCAGTGACCACATAGCTCAAACTTGGATAAAATGATCCTGAAAGAGAGGGTACCCATGGGAGTCTGCAATATGCACCTGCAGCTCCTTTTGTAGACTACTCCATCTGTAGACCGTGGGGAGAGCCAAGACTGGCCTCCTGAGCTTCTTGGAAGTTTTTCTTTATTTTTTTGGCAAGATTATGTGAACTGTTCCCAGGCAGAATTTGGCTTCCAATAAAGTGTGGAATCAAAATAGACTGAAGTGGTAACTAAAGTTATCATCTCTTCCAGCTTTCACACATCAGTTTCACTACTGCATGCTAAATAATTCCAATTCTGATATATCAGAAAGAAAATAAACTATGTAAGTTGGGAATAGAGAAGAATATTTTTGTATTTCTTTCCAGGACATTAGATGTTTTCCAGCATGATGTCTGATAAAATGGGAATATCAGGATTATTTGCATAGAAGTTTAAGAGAATCAACAGGTTTAATAACCATACTGCAACAGAAAGAAGGGCCATGATTTACAAAGTTACCTCCCATCAAACCACATAATACATAATCATATGGTACCTCATTGTTATTTCTTATAATGTTCATAAACATATCTTCCTCTACCTCCTTCTCTTGTTTCTAATATAGGATTCTGAGCAATTTTAATTCTTGGGAAAAGCAGAAGTAGGAGGATTTTAAACTCTTTTTCTACAGTGTTTTGAAGCAAGTATTGCACAAAATCACTCACTGGTTTGCAGTCTGAGTTGTCAAACATGATCGCAAACTCTGCCCGCACATCCCCAGGGATAGCCGGAACAAATATAATCTGAAGTTTGACTGAGCTGAAGGGTCCAATTTCACCTGCAGTAACCTAAACAAGAAGTAGCATGTTTTTAATGAAAATCTGACAGTATTACTGTAGTTGGCTATAAATTGTATTGAAATAAAGAAGCAGTATGTACTCATACTATACAAACACTCTATTACACTTAGTTTGTAACTAGATTGAACGCACTATACAAGGGAAAAATCAGTATCAGTAGCTCCCTAGGAGGTTTAGTATGGGGAAAAGACTTGGCATGACACATGGTTCACAACCAGGCATGGTCAGAATTTTACTGAGTCTTCTTTTACTGCAAGACTCTGTATGACAGCTAGATAATGTGATTTACCAAAGTGTTTCCATCACATATTGGTGAATATGTAACTAAAACATGGAGAAGCTGTCTTGTGCTGCCATTCAAAGACATGCTCTACCAATTTCAGCATTCAGTCCACTTGCCTTTTGTATGCATAGCGAGAAGTCATAAATGCTAGTACAAACTAGTATCTGGACTCTCATACCCCGATTTTTTAATATGGCTTTTAACATTTCCCAGACATTCTTCCTGCCCCATCTTTTGTGTTGTCACTAAATTTTGTTTGACCAAAAAAAAAAAAAAACATTAAATTATGGGAAATGTAAATTTCTACAGAATCTTTCAGCTCAAATAAGTCTTTATAGATCAAAAGAAAGGACAAATATTTCATGCAATTTCATTTTAAGAATTAACTGTGATACAGTGAAGTCCAGTGGGCTTGAAATTGATCATGTACTTAAGCATTTCTTACCAGAGCCAAAGCAATTTATTTGATGTAGGCTTGGACTAGTGAAAAACTTGTCTGTACCTCAGGATATTCATTACCTTTCCAAGCATAATTTCAACCGGTGTTTCTTCAGGAGAAAGTTCCACTAAATTATTGTGTGTGTCTAGATCTGATCTGGAATTTAACACATCTTGACCAAGTTGTTCTGGGGAAAAAAACACACAAACAAAACCCCACAAAATGCTGGATATGTGCATCTATTCACTAAACAAAAATATCAAACAGAGCAGAAGTACATTGATTTTGGTCAATATCCAAAATCCAGTAATGTATACCAATGATGTAGAAATATAAATGTCTAGAAGGAAATTTCTGTTTGGCCATACAACTTTGCCTTAGTCCAGAAATCTACCTTATGCACCTGAGCCTTCCACTACAGAATAACAATATTAATGTTTCAGTAGGATATAGTATATATCGGAGATTGTTACATCAAGGAACGCAAATTCAGCTGGGCTTTAAGAATAATTTCAGTGGGACAAAGCAATGCAGTCAGGAGGACCTGCAAAGCACGTGAAAGTGCTGCTTCACTTTATTTTTCAAAACAAAATGTGATAATAATGTCTTTTAATTAAACAGTCTCCCGGCAGGGCTTCGAAGGGCCTTAAACTAATGCATCACGAGAGAGACAAAGCCAACTCCTGACTGTATGGCAGCTATCAACTGGCAACCACATGCTTCGCATTAACCAGGAAAAAGATCAAGGTGTCACAAGATATGTTAGTGTGCCAAAGCAATGGAATTTTTTTTTTTTTTTTTTTTTTTTTTTTAAGGTCTGAAAACATCTTTAAAGGTATGTGTTCTGTGGAGACAGCTACCGTGATTTATGGAATCACTCCATTTCATAATACCGATCCTAGATTTAAAAACCACCCACCTCCTTTTCATGGAACTTCTAGTTTCCTGCAATTGGAATGATCAATAGCCAGAAGAAATATTAAAGAATACAGCTAATAAATTAAGAAAGTCTTTCTTCTACAAGACTGGATTCTATTAAGCACATAGTAAACACTAGAAATGAGATGGAAAATGTCTGAGGAGGTTCATCTTTCTCCTTCCTTGTTCCTAGAATTACAGACTATAAAAATAAACCTGTCATGTGGATTTCTATTCTGAGAAGTGGGTATTCAGTTGCTGAGACAAGAATGGTAACAATTCTGCAGTTTCTAGTTGGTTTCTGTATTCTTCTGAGATTGAATTGTTGAT
The DNA here is from genome assembly GCF_000690835.1 of Fulmarus glacialis. NCBI lineage: Eukaryota > Metazoa > Chordata > Aves > Procellariiformes > Procellariidae > Fulmarus > Fulmarus glacialis. Next base: position 24,920 of record NW_009217976.1, on the reverse strand, counting down.
CTCTAATTAGAAGTGAGATTCTCTGATACTTTTGATATAATGGTGTCAGTACATTATTTTTAGTAATTTTTTGTGAGGCAGCATACAAAGAAGTATAACATTACTACTAGAATGATGAACTACTTACTACTTTACTGAGTAACTTTGCAAACTGAATTCCACAGTTCATTACAGGAAGCTCTATAAATGGATAATGCTTAGCCTGGGAAGCTCCACTGCCAATTTTCTAAAATAGTCATCTCACCCATGGAGCTACTGCTCAGGCTTGTCTCAGTCCTCTGCTGCTCCACTTGGGCTGCACAGTAGGTCATTTCTTCACTCTGGTCAGGACAAATTTGTTCCTTTTTTTCAACTACAGATGTCACAGGACTATTGTTGACTTTCTTTTCAGGAACACAGTCACTGAAGTGTCGAGTAACCTATTAGAAAACAGAGAAAACATTTTCTACTGTGACAGGTCATCTAGCTTGCACCAGCTCCAATTTTATCAAGCAGTTGCAAATCAGACTTTTGTTTTCTTGCAACTGTTTTCCACATTATAAATGGAGAAATATGTTGCATTCTACTAGACCTTTATCAATTAGCAGATTTAATTTTTGCTGGCTGCCCAAAACAGGTAAATAATATAATGGGAGCTACACAATATAGTGTTAGCTTTTTTACAATTAACAGAACTAACATTTTTCTAGTGGAAACACAGGCAGTTCTATGTCAAAACGAAGTCTGCTAAAACTAGGCTTCTGTTTATTACACACCTACAAAAAGACAGAATACAGAATGAAAACCATGGATACAGACTGTGTTATTTCACAAATTCTTTATTTGAACCACGTTTTTAACTTAAGGATAGTATGAGAGTTGAAAACCATGGCAAAAAGCTCAGCGGCTTCACTGTACAAACTATTTAAGGTAGTGTTTCAAAAGAGAGGTCAACCCTTTTCTTAGAACTTAAAACTGGGTTAGATTATCAAGTAGAGAATTTTGAAAACCATCTGAGCCAACTGCTCTTCAAGAATCAAAGAAATTAAATACTGCACTGATGGAACAAAGATGAAGCATCTCCACTGTGTTTACAAGAACATGTAGACACTTCAAAACAAAGATATGCAACCTTGTAGTGATATTCTCTCTGGTCTAGGACCTGTGAAATCTATGTATTTATGGGTACTACCTATGCAACATTTGAGGAAAAAGGAACATTTGTGATAATGATATTCATCAACGCAGGAATTACAAAGCACGAGTTCCTACCACAGTGGGTGGTTTGTTGTTGTTGGGTTTTTTGGTTGTTGTTTTTTTATTTTTATTTTTTATTCTGAAGATTTCCCCACTTTAGGAATAAAACCCACAACTTATTTAGAAAAGGAGCAAGTATGTCTTCAAACTTAAGCTGTTCAGTCTTCTCAAAAATTTGCCCCACAGTGGTGACATGCAAAGATGATTGTATGCATGCTTTCTTTATAAGTGTTTTTCACTTAAAATTATCTGCTACATGGAGAAGTACGGCTGTTATGATTCCTCAGTTTTCTGTCAACTTTGGAATTGGCATGCTATAGGAGCAATCAATGTCAGGTCTAACACCACACATTTTCTCAGCTCTGCACCAAGTGTCTCAGTTTTGGTACGTTTCTTCAACAGTCTCTGCGTCATTCCCACCCAGAACATTCCACAGGACACAGTATTACAATCATTTGCATTCATTCCACTATTGATTTGAGAGATCTTCCTTCAATTCTTTTAACACTGTTTATTATTATAGTTTTCAGGCAACAGCCCTCACCATAATTCTTAGTTTGACTAAGACAACTTCTTCCCTTGTAACAACAGCTTGTCAGTAACTGTAACTGTCCTTCTTTGATAGGAAATTTAAATGAACAGCTCTGAATTTTTAAAGGAAGATCACAGGCTAGTGCTCCCAATTCTCATTACTTTATTACTAGTTTTGCAACAATTGCCATTTTTCTGAGGTCCAGGAGCTGGGATTTTAAATGATTCTGTCAGAATCTCCTCTTTTAACTAAAGTATTTTTTCCTAATTTTCACGGACGTGGAGAAAATAGGAATCATAAATCATAAATGACTAAAATATTAAAAAAATTATCATTGCTCGTTTCCCCTTTCACCCCCCAAAATAATTGTTTTTAAATTTGTCTTGTGATATTTGGGGTTCTAACAGGTTACATTAAGTTATGCCAACCCAAGCATAAACAAACTACTAAAGGTTGGACCAGATGATCTTCCAAAGTCCCTTCCAACCTGAGCTGTTCTACGATTCTGTATGATTCTACCACACTTAGCAAAGCAGAATGTTTCTGTCAATTCTGGGAAATGCTTTTGAACCTACCATTCTTCCAGGAGAAGATTTTGCTGTTGCTCTGCATGTACTACTGTCACCTGCTGACATCTGAACTTTGAATCTTGTTCCCAAAGCTCCACTGTTTGTCAGGTTGATGGTCCGTGAAATTGTCTCTCCCACCACATGGCTGCCAAAGTCAATGAGCTCTTTATCTAGTGCCAGCTGTGAGAAGATAAACCGTTAATTACTACTGTCCCAGATAGTCAGTAATGTCAATTGAATGAGCATTCACCTTTTCAAGAATAGGACTTTAAAGTTCGTAATTTCAAAGACGGTATCAAATAACAACATGAACTGTGGCTATCCTTCCGCCTTTTTGTAGAAGCCAACTCATTAAAACAATGTCTTGTTAAACTGAGCCACTTCCATTTCAGTCCACTGTACGACAATGGAAAAAACAGGTTAAATTCTGTTCATAGTAGCAGATTGCATAAGTCTTCAGGTAGTTACTCTGGAAGTAGGTAATATTTACATACCAATTCAACATAGTTACTCTTGTGTTACAGTAAAACGATTTTATGAGCATCAAGCTGAGAAGCAAGCAGCATTTAACATCATATAGTGACTACATATCAGTTTATAACACATCCTGTCTTGATTCTTTGAGCTACCATGGTTTACAACCAGTTTAAAAAGTAATACGCTACTTCATATAGAATTTTGAATGACTGTAGCTGTGTATATGATAACGAAAGGCTTGTAATTCAAGTTTAAGCATCAAAAAGACAAAGACAACTTGGTTGCTTGCTAGTATCCTGCTTACAGCTGAACTCTTCCCACTTTCAGGACATAAAGAACGGGAGTTTCTGCATGTAATTAGCACACAATGATGGTATGAATTCTCTAGGTGAAGAAAACTACTCTTCTGATCAACGATTAATGTGCTGGCTTTCTGCTGCATTGTGCATTCTCATCTTCAAGGTCTTTTAACTGAAAACCATCAGAGAGTCCTATACACATAGACAGATTTAAGTATGCAATATTGATGTGATATCATTCTAGCTTCCTACAAGTGCTTAGATTAAGCACATCCTTAAATACTTTGCTAGATTGCTAATATAATAATTATAGTGCACTACCTTTCAGTTATTTCCCCCCTTCTATTTTTCTGTGTAACAGATTATTCTTGATTCATTTCCCTGTGCACAAAAGTTTCAATGTGCAGTCCAGTAAAGAAACTTTACATACAATCTTATTCATTAATTTACTGAAATGTATTATCACAAACTCCAGGAAGACATTCATATGTCTAAAGCCTTTTTAAAATTATTTTTAAATGTTTATTATTAAGTATGTTCCCAGTATATCCCAAATTTTGCATTTGCCAGTCTTATTCCGAGACTGGGTGTCTCCTTGCATAATCTTTTTCCTCTAGCATTGTATATTCTCGTCTATAATTTCTTTTGCCCTGTAAAGCCAAAGCTGCTCTTAGCTGTAAAGGAAGTAATTTAAAAACAAAGTTGTTGCTTTTATCAAATATTTTCTTCAAGTTAGCTCATAGGAGGTTAAGGTATCTAAAAAAAGTTAGTGCTGCCTGTAGTTTCGTCTTATGTTCTTTGCTTCAAATTCAGTATAGAATTCTCAAAAGATTTTGAGATGCTGAAAGAAAGCAGAGATTATATGCTTTTTATAAACACCAGAAAAGATAGAAAGATATTGTGATATTTTGATTTTTGTCTACATAGGAAATTAAAGTTAAGAATAAACTACTGCAGGTCTGGGATAGAACTTCCAAAAATTACAAGGATAAAAAGATAGCTCATTTCCAACCACCATTTCTCTTCCCTCCATTCACAATGTAACATTGTGTCATCAATTGCTAAACAGAACTACTTCAGTTAATTCCATTCTGAAGTTAAAGTTACAGTTCATGGTTAAGTAAATCCATTAAGACAATATTGTATAAATCTCTGTGTAACCTGGGAAGCTAAGGAATGAATACTTTTCTGGAAAGAGACTCTCCATTTAAAAGGAAAAAAAGAAAGAAATGTAAGTATCTCTTGCTAAATATTTTCAATAATGTTTATGCCATCTCACATTTTCTATTACCATTGTTATACTGACTCTAAACATATTTAAAAAGTCACTTACAATGCATCTCTTGGCTGTACATTTCAATGGAACAGAAAAGGAACCTGTCTGTGCCATAAACATGACTTCTCCTTCCAGAGTTTCATTTATCTAGAAAACAAAAAAAAACACCCAACCAAGTAATTTGCAAAGATCTAGCCTACGTAGTCTGACGAAAAATAATTTCACTCATTCTTTGAGTAACATATTAAAATGTATCTCTACAGATTCTATGTTTCCATTTTAAATCAGTCTTTGGTAACTGCCTGGATAACTTTAGCTAGGCAATATTATAAATCTTTTCATTTGGAGCAAGTTTCAAAACAAACTCCAAGAATACTTAGTGACAGGCATTTTTCTAAAGTGTGCCCTTAAAATACGCCTTATTATAATTTAACAGAGCTTGAACATGCACACAGTTGTCCAAGTACAACAGTATATTTTCTAGAAATGTAGTCTGTTTCCGTGTTAACAGTCAAGAAATTAAATTAATGATGTTTTTAATCAGACTAGGGGATTATACTAGGATTCTCATCATTGTGTAACTTAGCACTCAGGTGCACTTACCATTGGTTTAAATGTTACCACTATTTCACAGGACATTCCAGGAGACATTTTGCCAGGTGGGTCAAAACTATGGAGATAATTAACATAAAACTCCAAATTAAAGCTATGTATGAAAAATCCAGCTCCTATTCTGGTAACAATGGCAAGTTTTTTTAATTTTTTAATTTTGGATTAATTGCTTAGAAAGTCAGAATAAGTGACAGATTAATGAAAAGCTACAGAACCCTGCTGCAATTGTAAAACTACAAAGGCTGATTCTTTATTGAGGTTTTACTCAGAAAGTCTTAAAGTGCTTTTAAAAGGCAAGAATTACTGCCTTCATGCTACAAAGATACTGGAGCCAAACAGGTGAAACTGAGGCCCAATAATATTGTCAAGAATAGGGTGGACCAATCGCCTATTTAACTAGGAAGCACTCTTCTCCCATTATCCTTTTTGAGTGTTGCTCTGTAACATCTCCCCTGTCCAAACAGGAAATGAAGAGGGAAAAAAAAAAAAAATAAGGTAGCTGCAAATGATTAGAGAATGTGCTGCTTGCTGCAAACTGTATCAAAATTATCTTGAATAGAAACTGCCACTTATTTCAATGGCTCATTTCATGGTCTCTGTAATGCAAGCAAAATGCCTATCAGAAGACAAGAAATCGCACAGCTGCACTCTAAATGAAATTATTAAGGCACTACTGGAGACCTATTCTGCCTGACAGACACAGAAAGGAAGCTAGACAAAATAGATAACTAAATGTTGTTAGCCATGGGAATACCTAAGCAAACTGAAACACAGAACATACACGCTAATCACAATTTCATCAAAACAAAATTAAAACCAAACAAAAGCAAGTTGAAACATTTTCAAACAGACAAGGGAAACTCTTCAGAATTCAGGAGCTTAAAATGTGAATAGGGAAATATGCATCTGTATACTGACCTTCAGAACAGATCACTAGCAGTTTCTCCTGAGAAAGACTTTAAGAAATAGCTCCTTCTATTTCAAATATTACCTTGATAAAATATTCACGATTTAGAGCATAGGCTGCCAAACACACACAGAACCGCTATGCTAAGAATAGACTCCCATTGCATGGAGGCTCATTTTAACCACTAGAATAACCACAGCTTTTTATTAGCAAATACAATGTCTGTCACTGATAACAGTTCTCAAGCATTATGTCTGTAACTACCTGTCCAAGTGATTTGGAGGAAGCTGATACCATGACAGATTAGAAGTACTGGGTATTTTCAAAATACTTGGTAAAACTATTTTGCAACAAACAATTTATGTATAGTTCTACTTGAGAAGAGATAAACATTATGCAGTGTAAGATCAGTGTCTACAAATCTGATCTGTGCTGTTCTAATTATTAATAATACGACAATGGAAAAGAAGATCTATAGATTATTTTTGCTAGCTAGCTATCTGGCAAACACATGGGTAACCAGTTTATTTGAAAAAATTGAATTAATTCAGACATCAAAAAAATCATTGACTCATTCTATTCACAATACTTGATGTTTAATTTGTATTTGGAGAGTACTTTAAAAGGCAATTACGTCAAGAAAACACTTAGGCCTTTCAGAAAGGGTTGTTTCATTTTTGGTGACAAATCAGAGGTGTTGATTTAAAAGATGCAATTGTCCAACATACT
>NW_009217976.1:0-18252 GCF_000690835.1 Fulmarus glacialis | reverse complement strand
GGGGGGGGGCGTGAAAAATCAATCTCAGAGCAGGAAAAAAACTCATTTGTCAGAAGATTAGTAGCTTCAGACTTTGTGATAGAATTAAACATGTATTATAAGTGGGTCAAAATTAAATCCACGTACACGGATTTCAAAACAAGCAAAAAACTACACTCATACTCAGCCGAGCACCAGAGCAAGTTTAAAAGCTTAAGTGCTCTGCTGTATTGTGGTCAATTATGCATTTCCATTAGTCTGTGACTAAAGTGCTAAACATCTTTACCAAGATCTTCTACGGCAGCTGGATTCAGACTTTATAGCTCTCAAGTGATTACATTCAGTCAAGAACTGTACTATGTTCACATTCCAATGTACTCTTATAGGGACTAAGTGGGCAAGGAACAGCTTAAGTATGCACCATAATTTTTCTTATCAAGCTAGCTAGAAATTCCAAGTGCAGTCTATCACTACGAAGAGGCAGTGGGTAGCAAGCTGTAAAACTCTCTGGAGTATGAAATCAGTTCCTGTGGTAATACAACTTGTTTATTTCACTGGGGTATAATTAAACAGTCACAGAAATGGTTTCTTCAGGTCAGTCAGCCATAAGTGTTGAAACCTTAACTTTCTATGTAAGCCATATTAATTTGCTCTGATGTCTCCTATTTGTCAATAAGCTTCACTTACACACAAACAAGAGTTTTGGCATTTTTTCACTTCTAGGGCTAGACCACAATAAGTTTTTTTTGTTTCACAGAGTTCCAAGTAAACATATTATTTTTTTGACTTTGTTTTTTACATAAAGGCAAGTTGTGAAAAGTAGTATTTTATGTTTTTAAAGGCTTGAAATATCTCCAGAGGAAGCTAGTCACTGAATTATTCTTAAAAAGAAACATTTTGGGGATAATTCCATTTGTTTATTTATAAACAGTCAAATAAAATTATCAATACAGTTCAATTGAGATTAATGTGCAATCTCTCCCAACTGGACAGAGTACTTCATTATATAACCTGTCATCAGGATTATATGAATGGATTGATGGGAAAGACTACAGGATTTCAATTTAAGTGCTCTTTGCTCTGAGATGGATTCCTTTATTTCATCAGCTTTTCCACATTTAAACTTCAGCAGTAATCTGGAAATTAGTGTGAATCATGCTATGAAGGATGGCAGCTGGTAAAAGAGGTTTGCCTAGGCTTAAAGGCCTTTGAGGTGGCCTAGAAAGAAGCTTGGGTCCTCTTTTACTTCTTTGTACCTACAAAGAGATCCTTTTCCCGCTTTTAAAAGGGTCTGACATTTTTGGAAAAAAGCTTTCTACTTGTTCAGGGCTGGCAGTTACCACAGGTCTATATTGCTTTCCACTGATTAGGGACTGGTCCCTTGCTATCACCACTATAAAAACCAATGACTTGCAGCTCAGGCTCAGTAAGCCTCTTACTTCTCAGCTCTGAGACACAGTTCCTTTCCTCATCACACAAGAATGGAATATAATAATTTAGATGTATTTACTGAAATCTATTTAATTTGCTACAGAATTTGGTTACATCTCCTGTTGTGGTACAAAGGTAAAACACGCAACGAGTCTACAGTTAATTTTACTTACTGAATACTGATGAAGTCCTTGAGCCATTCACTGATTCCCACTAGTCTGCAGAAATTCACTCCGTAGGATGCATTTATCAAAACAATCTTCTTTTTGTAGATTTTACCAACATCAAAATCCTTAGAACACCAAACATATCAGGTGGTGTGAATTACAGGAAGTAGCATTTACACATGTAATGACAAAACCAACTACTTTTACCATAGTTGTGCTCACAGTCCCTACTGGGATCACAGGCTTGTGTGCAAAGTATTATAAACCCATAAAGCATTGCCTTGCTCCAAAAAAACCCTTTTAAAACACAGAGCCTGTAAAGCCAGGAACTCATGCTTCATGGATAGGGCAACATTATCTGGGTCTGTGCACAGCTAATGCACCAAGCTGCTCTGTCTTTTCCTGCAGTGAATGTCAAAGACATTATGTCACATTCATGGTCTAATAGAGTCGTTAACAATTTAGACTGTGTGTGGCAAAGACAATACAGATTTTCTGAACACAGAGCTAGGTGCCACTGTCTTCCAAAGGAGGTCTGCTGTGCAAGGCACAGGCTCCCAGCTCCTAATAAAACCAGAACGCCATGAAAGTGTATACCTGGGCATGTTCATTAATGCACAGACAAGAAGAGTCCTGCAAGCTGACTGGCAGCATGTTTCTCTGACACAGTTAGAAGACTTGTCTGATGTGCCACACTAGCAACCTTTTCAAGTACAGAGAAGAACTAGGCATAGTGTTATACCTTCCCACAGTACACTTGTTAATTACAATACAGACATAAACTGCAGCTCAGTTTCCTCATGACCAGTACAATATGATGGTCACTTGCAAACTGAAATCTTAACTGGATTGTAGTCATGACTTCTTTAAGGACTTTTTTTTATAGTAATAATGTATGTACAAACAATATATAAGTAACAGTTACGCTGCCTTTTAAAAAGCATGGAACACAGTCTAACAAGATGTTTCATCATTTGCTCACCTTTCTGACAGTATTTGAATTCCCCTAAGTAAAGGAAGTATTTTATAATTTAGACCTAAGTAATAAAACTAAGTAGTTTATTTAATTTGACTATAACTTACCTAAGAGATTGCTTACCTAAGAAAAAGGTAAGTACTGTAAGTACTTGACTAAAGACCTATTAAAGACAACAAGATTTTTTTTTTTTCTTCCCAGTGCAACAGAATTTTGATCAGGACATCAGTATATACATATAGTAGATACATACATCATCTTTATAGATCCTATGCAGAATGGCCACTAACCTTGAAATGAATGCAACTTGGTTTACTATAGAAAGTACGTCCCTTACATTCATGACCAGACACTGTCTGCTTGTGAAAAATTCCAGTTTGGAATTCCTCCTTTTTTTTCTCAAAAATTTCTGTTTTCTCTACCCTTGTAGCCAGCTGCTTTGGATCCATTTCTTCTTTGGATATCTAATAAGGAACATCAGTAAAAAACACCATGACTAAGTAAGTGTGATCACAGAATGCATAGCTCAAAGTAGAAAAGCCTGCGAATGGAATGTTTTAATATCTGCCAGACTTTGTCTGTTTCTCTCCAGATCAAACTCAGCCTCCCAACTTCTATATGAAGAATTTAATTTATTCTCAGCTGTCTCTTCTGTAGCTTATCATCATCCCACACTATGACATAATGTTTTTAATGGCAGTATTAGCTCTTCTGCACTTAAAAAGGTTTTTTTCCTCAGCTTCTTAAACACATACTCATTCAGAAGAAAAACAGCTAACTTCACTGGAACATTTCAGTTATGGTCCACTGCTTCTTTCATGCAAATAATTTGAATATGTACTGACATTATTTCTTTTTGATTGATTATAAAGTCTGCTCTTAAAGGTCTTCTACATCTCAGAAAAGCAGTATATGCAAGTATACCTCGGAATAACATAACTACACAATTCCACTCCATAAGAGTGCATTATTTACTTCTGTTTAGAGTGTAGAATACTGTTCCTTTGCTAGAAGATACGCTTTTCTTTGCCTCGTATGGTGTGAAAAAAGTTGTTTCCACATAAAACAATTTGTGTTGCCAACTCAACAGAAAGTCATGTTTAGTTTTTTTAAACTGAAACAAGTGAACATGATGTGATGTATGTCTTCACATATCTCTGAACTAAAACTGAAGTATTGTTTTCTCTTTAAAAGAGCAAACACTACAAGAATAGTGTCAAACAGCAATTACTCTGATTATAATCTCACATCTGAATCTCTACATCTACGTAATAAAGTCTGCATTTTAACCGCAAAATAGATAATTATTGTTTTTAAGCAAGGTTCTTAAAACAGCACTTGCCAGTGTCATTACTTCAGATATATACAACTACTAGAGGGGCAAATGAAACTTTCCTAATCTATTAAAATACTTTTATGGATACTGTCAAAATTTTGTAAAGGCTAACTTTACAATGAGTCAATTACAAAAGGATCTCATCCACATTTTTTTTTCTTTTCTATTTCTAATAAGAGATATCACAACATTTTACCTTGTGCAAGTCACATTCCTGACTCCAAAGTCCCGGGAACTCTGGTTCTACCAGGGTCTTGTCCCTCTCTTTCTCATCTTCACCACTTTCACAGAGCACATCATGGGGTATTTTTTCAGAAATCTCTCCTACAGAAGCAGTTCTCTCACCAGCTGAGGAACAAGCTAACGGAGAGCACCATGACTTCTGTGAAAGAATGTAAGTTTTGAAGATATAGTTAAAAATTACTAGAGGACAGTTAACAGTTTCTGAGGAGATCTTTTAATACAAAAATGTCAGGTCTATAAAGCTCAGAGGCCAAAGATGACATCTTAGGTCAATCCCTTCTTAAGACAAAATCTTATGTTAAAAGCATCTATATGATGTTAACTGCATACTATAGGAGGCTAGAAACCAGTCCTCAGGCATGAGAATACCAACTAGTTTTTGAGCGTTTTGCGTATCACATGATGACCAAAGACTTTGTTGTATTATGACTATTTCTACCAACACCTCTCCCCTACTCCTTTTCTTTTAAATACCTAAAGACTGCATGAAGCCATTAGATTCATCTGGGAGTTCAATTCACTCCATCTCCATTTTCCAGGCCAGTACTCGCTGGAATACCGTGCAGATAAAAAAACCCATCCAGGAAACTTATGTCTAGAGAGAACCACTGTCTCCTTTCAAATACAGTGGAAACATTTCTCTTGTGCTGACAAACTGATCTGAATCCTTATTCAGGGAGGAAGGCAGTTAAACAGGAAGTGAGGGTACTTTGCATGGGTTTTGATGCCTGTTGCAATTCATGTGTTGGAAAATTCACCTATTCTTACAAATGCCCTTAAAAAAACCACCCCACACCAAACAGGACAATGTCTTTATTCATACAAGCATCAAAAATCAAGAAAAGGGAGACTAACAGTCATTAAGAGATCTAATGGAGAAATTACTCCGCACTTGTTCTGTACTGTCTGGTGTTTGGTTGTAGCCTGTGCTATTCACAGGCAAAAGAATTCACTGCCCTGCACCTTTGACAAAAAATAAATCTAAAGACAGTTAATTCTTAGGCCTTTGTTTACCTGTGATAGTGCTCCAGCTGAATGTTTGCAGGTCTTCTCAATATATTGCCATGTTTTCATTCTCCACAGTAAAGAATCCTTACCACCACCCTTTATTGCCTTAGTACAGGACTGATTTTTTTTCTGCTTGTGAATAGAAGCTTTTTCTTGCAAAATTTGAGAAACAATCTCAATTTTTCTTGATTTTTGCTGTTCTCTATAAGCTCTGTAATCCAATGTTGTAAGAAATATTAAACCAACCATGGTTGTTTACTAATAATATTAACTACAGTCCAGTTTCTTCTGAGCCTTTAAGCTAAATAGCAAGCCTTTAAATTGAGTGCAGTGGTAATTTGTGTCAAGGCACCAGGCAATTCAGAGGCTATTTATACATTTTTGCAGACTAAATATACTCAATTACAGTGTTTTAGAAGTTGAGGAGTTGACAAAGCGTATCAGTCATTGCCATTGAAAAAGTTTTTAAATAATTTTTCTAACCTAGTTAGCTATTTAAAGAAAACTGCCTATCTGAAATCCAGTGGATTTAATGAAGGGAGGAAGAATGGTTAAAAGGTAAGGACATCAGTACTGAACTTGGAAGATATGAATCCAAAGCTATGTATGACTACAAATTCCATGACACACTGGGTAGTGTGACAAAAGTGACAGTAGATAATTTAATCTCAGTTTTAATACCAGCAGTTTAATACACAATTTTCTGCAACAAATATTATCCACACTAATGATCACTTCTAATGTAGACTTTCACCTCTTCAACTAATCCACATAAATAATTACTGATTCTAAATAGGAGCAAAGAAAATATCACCTCATTTAAATACAGGCTATTGCCTACTGAAGCATTTTAATGTCTGAATTTAGCCTCATGATGCCCCATTGCAGCAGATAAATGACACCGTATTTATAATGTATTTTTGGAAAACCATGGTACAAAGAAGTTAATCATGGTTACAAAGACATAGGAATGGTATACTGACTCCCAGTGCTATCTGCCTTAAGTACAAAGCCACCCTCAGTTCCTATGATCAGTTCTTTAAGAATCTTTTTATAGTTGATATACAAATTAATGACATAATGGTTTTAATGACTAAAAAGTTATTTTTTTCTTTTGCATGTAATTCAGAAATATATATTCAGGCTGAAATATACTCAGAGAAAACTAAGAATATCCCTTTGCAGAAAAGGAGAAAGGCAGTACCCTGGGAGAAATAACTAAGTAGTTCTTCAGCAGATTAGCAGGATGGTAGCTCAAATTAGAAAGAACTGCTGTGAGAAACATGACACAGCTAACATTAAGACTAACAAATTGATCTGCCTGCAAAGGGAAACAGTGAAAGGGAGAAAGCAAGCAAGGTGAAAAAGATTAGACTTAAATAAGAGTTGGATATTTCCAGCAGATCTCTACAAACTGACATGATTATTTTATTAAAAAGAATTTTAGAACATATTTAGGGATAGCAAAAGTGGTGTTATGTAGCTAGCAAGATTGAAGCTTTATTTAATCAAAACTTAAGACGTACTGAACCTTTACTTATTAAATCTCTAACATTTGCTACAGGTTACTGCCTTTGTAAGCAGAGCCAGCATGCAGAAACACATACTTCTGCTTGGTATCACCACTCTCTGTTTGGTATCTTAGCTCAAATTCATCTTCATAAGTGGTTAAAAACAGTAATTAAGCTCTGCACTGGAGCAGATGAGATACAGGCACATTCCTATCAACTTTACTACAAAGGCAGAGGAGTAATTTCAATAAAAAAGGCACGAAGGAGAGTCCTTGCTTCTGACCTTACTGCAGCGCAATCTTCCAGAGATCGTCTCTAAAAGCCTAAGCTATTCAATTTTTATAGGGACAGCGTTCAGGAAATGCAGAAGTACAGTTACTTCAGGCATCCAGTTTAGGATCACTGAATGTCCCTCCTGGAATAGTTTTACCTTCTTTGCACTAACCATAGAACATGGGCTCCTAACTTCGGTTCTCTGAATAATACCTAAGCTAGAAGTCCAAGTCGCTTAAAACAGGCTATACAAATATCACACATACAGGTATAAGAATGAGTTCACTCCCTTGAGACAGCATCATAGATGTTATGTTTTCAGAATCTGATTAAGAGCTCCAATATATTCTTGCATCAGTAAGCAGCCGAGAGTTTGATATAGATATGAATACTTACTGTTTCTCTTTTTCATGCTCTAGTAGTCGTTTATGGAGAAAAATTTCCTTGGCAACATTGCCTCCTTCTGCCAGGATAGCTTCCCTCATTTTTATCTCCTGCTTCTTTGCCTCAAAGGCCATTGCTTTGTTCCAAACCTGTCGAGTTTGGAGTTTTTCCTATAAAGCCATACAAAACACAGTTACATATTTGATTCACATATTAAAGAATATAAAACAGACAATCTAGTGTTGGTCCCCTCACCTAAGTATAAATTTGCAGTAGATTTTTCTGAAGTAGAACTTATTAATATACACAGTAGTCATGGGGTGCAGAAAGCTCTAACGAGGTCAGGGCTACTTCTTTACCCCTCTAGCCTGCCCTTGAAATGCTACTCAATGAAGTAATGTGAAAAGATACAGTTCTAATCGAATCAGTTTTAAATTAAGATCATTCCCTCAGATTCTACTGAACATAAGAGCAAAGTAGCATAGCTCAGAAAATCTTAATTTACATTATTTAAATTCTTAAGTAACTGGTTTTCTTCCATATGTTTTCTCCATATGAAGTATTTCTGCACTGGGATCCAAATAACAGGAAACGCTTCTGGCCGAGTTTTCAGAGAACTTACTTGTAGTATCCATTATTTTCACGAGAGTTACCCTACCAGAACAACTAGATAGTTGACAGAATAAACTCCATAAGTAGAAGTGTCAAAATCCGCCCATACAAATCTAACACCATTACTCCTGTAGTTAAATTCCCCCCAGTTTCAAAAGAGGTTTGGTCAGTGATCTGACAGCATCACACAACAATTCTGCAATGAAAACTGCAAGTACTTTCATTAAAACCTAGCAGTCTAACAAGTCAATTTCTTCATTCCCCATCTAAGCCACAGCAGCAGTACCCTGTTGGAAGTTATGCTGTTTTTCAGGGAAAGCACAGCTTGTATCCTTCTCTCCATATGCTCCTGAGTTTTCACTTCTTCCTTCGCATTTTCTTCATGAATTCTGTAAGCAAAGTAAAATCTTTCAGGCTTATGTACTGGAAAGCTTTTAGTATTAGAATGTTTAACCTGACAAGTAGTAATTGTCAACGTCACCATTCTTCCTGTAAGCCTCTGTGTTTACTATGATACTGGGTGTGGGTAAAGTGAAACAGTTGGGAGACTCTTCTATATACGGTACTGCTCAAGTTACAAGTGCCAGCAGGCTTTCAACTAGTTTGCTCAACAACTTTTTTTATTTTTATTTTCAATATGAAGAATGTGTTCCACATTATGACATATGTTTAGTTGCCAAAATAAACTAAGAATTCAGGTGTTGCTCATATAACTAATATCTAAAAAATTACATAGTGAACTTTATACGAGCCAACCACTTGTACTCACACTAAAAATAAACCCTAGAAACTCTAAAAGCTAGAAATATGTGGGCATTAATCAAGTCAGAGAGTATTCCAGCTAATATAATGGTAAACCAGGAAAAAATTAGTAAGATATTTGATACATTACTCAGGGGAAGGAAAAAGAAAAAAAAAAAAAAAATCTTATTTGGGTGTTTGTTTTTCTTAATTATTACAAATTTGCACATGCCATCCAATGAAAAATAAACCAACAGAAACAGTACAATTGTTTCAATCATTTTTTCAATTAAGTCCTAATATACAAGTAAAATTAAGTAACAAATGTTCACACTTTTTTTAGTAGCAAATAATTCAGCACCACAGTAATTATATAAACATAAACCTATGACAAGAACATTTAATTTACCATCAACCAGAAAAGAACACGAGCACAAAGAAATGGCCTATCAACCAATTTTACCAGACAGAAGAAAGCTTTTTTACCACATTTCAGAGGGAATATAGAACGGCAGAGTGCAAGTTTCAAACGTGGAATTTAGTTATACTACTTCGAACTACTTCAGCTAATGACACACACATATATAAAATGTTTCAAATCATTATTAATGCCTACAAGTAGTCAGACCCTTCTGCATCTCATCAAAAAGACAGTCCCTTCAGCTACAGGGAATCTGAAGACCATAATAGGACAGTAAGTGGATTTTCTCCTTTCCAAGTCCTTTTCTGCCATGTAAGATTTGAATGCTTCACAGCACTGGTACCGTGGCAGAAGATTTCCAAGTGTAACAGAAGATACACCTAGCAGAAAAATTACTTTTTTCAAAGACTAAAGGATAAAGTATTGTACACGAGAGAATGTACAATGACAGAAAAGGAGTGAACAATAACCTTGCCATGCTTTTTCTCAGGAAGCATACTGCTTTTTCATGGTTCCTTTTGGCATCTTCAAGCATTTTTTTATGCCTTTCTTCATATTCTTTCTGAGCTTCCTCTTCTTTTCTACAAAACACAAGCAAACCAACAGTTGCAGCAGGACTAAGGAAACCTTGATTCCAACACAATGACATCTAAGGGTGGGGTTGGGGAGTTTATTAATATGTGCTGAAATGAGGACATTAGTCTCCCCCTGCCCCGTAGTCTCTTGTTTTCACAAAACCTGTAGACAAATTGATAAACTGGTGTCCTCTTTCTCTCCAAGAAATCTCGATGAACTCGATCATAAGTTCAGAAGGTCCTGGCAGCCAACAACAATGCAGACATATGCAGTTAGTCTGATCTAATAAACTTAATTTCCTTAGACAAAAAGCATTCACAGTTTTTGTCTTTAGCACGTTCATTTTCATACATCAGAAATCTTTACCTACATAACTGCAAGACTGTGGACAATTCTTATTTTAATTCCATTTCCTCATAAAATATTCCTGAAGCAACACCCAGCTAAGAAACCCAATACCATTGGTTATTTGAATTAGCTAATCTTCTCAACACCTAAAATAGTGAATTGGCTAAAAATAATACAGAGAAAGGAAGCAGAGTCTGACTTATAGGCGCTTACTTTTCTCTAGACCGCCGATTTTCTTCTCTTTGCAGTGCTGCTATTTTTTCCTTCCAAATCCGCACTTTGGCTCGTTCTTGGTATTGCATCTCTAGCTCCTCCTGATCTTTTTTAGGTTGTTCATGGAGAATTTCGTATTTTCCCTGCTCAGTTTCTATCTGCCACATCTCAAGCCTTTAAAACAAAGTGTGAGCTGTTTTCACTGAAATACTGACATTCTTTCACTTACTTAAGGCTATTGAGTAGGTAAGACTCTATGGTGAAAATGAAAATCTAGCCATGTTTTATCTTATTTTTTTAAATCATATTGTAAATCATACCCTGTTACTGACACAGGTATTGTTCCTTTCAGACTAAGGCTCATATCTAGTAGCATATCTCATTTTAAAGACATCAAAAATACTGGTCAAAAAAAAAGTAAAAAAATAAAGCTCAAGGTTCTGTTTCTCAAATTCACATTTACCCAGAAGAAAATATGAAAAAAAAGAAAATTTAGAAAAATAGCTTTGTCTTCAACTGTAAATAACTTCAGGGACAGGCCATAGCTTTTATTCTTCCATGTTTTGCTGAAGGAATTTAGATATGATAGGGATACATATGAACAGATTAATATAGTTATTGCTAATAACACAGTAAACAAGTCAAGCATTTGAAAGCTATTATACAACACTGCAGCAGAACATACTGTATTCTGGTTAATCACATCTATAAGCTCATGCTTGTGTTCTTCCTTTGATGTGGTGGCATTAGTAGTTGTACATCTGGTGCCAAAATACAAACACACTCACCTGTTGCTGTCTGCAAAAGACAGTTTTATTCTGTTTTATATAAATAATTTAGTATGTGTGAGCAATCAATTACAAGCAGCAATATTAGCTTAGCATAAAAATACACAGTGCCACTACAAGGTCTCCATCATTCTCAATTTCAATCTTTTCCTTTGTGCCCTATAAAAAACACTAAGAGGTATAAATTAGAAGTGTTTATGCTCATTCAGAGATCAGTATCACAGACAGGTCTACTTCAGTCCATCTTATTTTCCATTTAAAATGAGACCTGTTTAGGTCCACAATTTATGCACAACTCCAAATAAAATTAAAACTTCATTTACGTGTGCAAAACTAACTCAGGAGCTGACCCACAGCAACCAATTTCCTAAGCAATGAACTGTTCAGGCTAAAAGTTGCTAAGATCCTTTGCCTTGCAGTCAACCTCATACGACCTCAAATTATGTAGTTCAGAATTTACATGCAACTTCTGGAGTGATTAACTTTTGAATCCATTAAACAGCATACGAAGACCATAATAAAGATTGACTCCCATCACACTGTTTTCTCACTCCCTCACTTACACATTTTCTTTTAGTGTCAAAGCAAATTTCAACTCCAAATTCTTCTCTTTCTCCAGTTCAGTGCACAGTCGTCTGTGCATTGCCTGAAGGCGGGACAAGGCTGCACTGTTAACATTAAAAAGAAACAATCAGAAAGAAATTGGAACTAATAAAGGTTAAAAAAAAATCCCCCCCAACAAGATCAGCAACAATAAAAAATAGCTTTGAGGCTGAGATTTATCTATTAGAATTCCACTATTTATGCAGTCTTTTATTTAGCCTTCTAAGTGTCCATTCTTCATTCAAAGGCACAGCTTTCTTTAATCTATTACACATTGGTTGAAATTTAAAGAGAAGTATTTATTTCAAAAGCACTGACCAGTAGCTTAACATGAATATTCATTTCTCAAGCTGATAAAAGTAGTATTATTAATGAAATTAAGTTTAGGTGAACGTAGACTGATTTTGCTTTTGAAATGGCATTGCAATATTCCATGTACTTTGCCTACAACGGCAGCATTGCCACACAGTTGTTTATTTTCCTTGGTCTTCTCTACCCAGAAAAACTAGTAGACAGTGAACTACAGAATCAACAAACAGTGAACTGACTATATTCAACATAAACTCCCTTCCTCGAAATGAAAATTGGAAATGGATCCTCTACCTGCAGTTACCACTCTAACTTCAAAATTTTTGTATTGGGCATCAGTAATGCTAACGGTAGGTATTATTTTCATTATTGCTAAAACATGATGCCTTTGAGCTTCATAAGCCAGAAATTTATCAAGTCTTCTTACTCCGCTATTCACTTGCTAAATATAATAGATTGTGAGAATTGCTATTTTCTGCATATCTAGACCTCACAATTCAACCCATCATAAGCATAAAAACTTCTACAATGCTTTTCTCTCTTTGTTGGTTTTTGTTACTGTCTCTGAGATCCTGAACAAGGAGTACTAGCGCTGATCACAGGAGTCTTACTAGCATTCAACTCACCATTTTTGTTTAAGCAGCTATTCCATTCTGGCAGTTAACCTACCTTTATCATTCTATCATTCATCAATACACTAACTTGAAGATTAACTCAGGTCATAAAATGCAGCTGCTAAGTTTGTTCACAGTACACTGGTCCCTGATACACAAGCCACCCACTTCTTTCTATTTAAACCAAATGTGAAGAGTACAGTAAATTGCCTCCCACTTTATAGCAAAAGTGTTTCAGAACAGCTCCTGTATGCAGGACTACTCCTGAAAGGCATTCATGCATTTCACAACATAAAACAAGCAGAGAAAGAAATGGCATATATATAAAAATCATGATTTATATCATGTAATAGTTACCAGAAGCAAAACCATGACCTCTAAAACTGCCATAGCACATTGGTGTTGGCTCATCATACTGAACAGAAGCAATTGAGACTCTGATAAACATAATTGACAGTAGTGGGCTACACTGATTTAATAACCTGTTATTATATTTTAAAATATATGCCTCTCTCCTATCCATTCCTAAATTTCCACCTCTTTCTGCACTGATTTACCTAACAGAATATTACCTCTACACCAGAAAGCATAGAGATCAATGATTCCCAAGTTAATGCACCATTATTCTTTATTTCAAAAGGAGGAATTATTGCTGAAAATACATTAAGCGGAAAGTGACTGCAACATTAGTGTTCACCAACATGGGAGTGAATGCATTGCTCTGCTCACTAGCTGAAAGCGCAGTACCCTTGTATCAGAATAGCCTTCCAAGCTAATGCAGTTACATCTTAACCTGAGAATGGCAATGGGTTTCATCACTGATCTATTAACATCTTTAACATATGTGCTTAAAAATTCTATCAACTGTTCAACATGAAGAGATGAAACCAGGAAAGTTTCTCTCATTAATTACACAGATAAACATAGTGCCTGCCTGTAATCTTTGGTATCCAGAAATACTCTCTACCTACACATTGCCAGCCTCCTCCTCTTTCTCTATTTCAATGTCTACATACTCCAGCTGCTTTTCTAGCATCTTGATCCGCAGCTGACAGGTACTCAGCTTGTCTCTGCAAGACACAAACAGATTATTTATGTTTTGTAAGTTCTTTACATGAAACTCTGCCTTTTTGGGAGCAAGATTCACAGCTAAGATCCCTTCAACCCTCCCAACTCCCCCCCACCATCCCACTTTTTCTTTTAAGATCTTAGGAGGTTTTTCAGAAGCCGTTGTTAATTTCAAGCATTTTCTCCAAAAATCCAGAAAAATGTAGCAAGAGTTTATTCTGACCTCATCCAGAGTTCAGATATTATCAAAAAAGACAACAGCATAAATGGCATCTTTTTACATCAGCCTTCTTCAGATATATTTGCCGCTAAAGAATGTCTTTGTGACCTTAACATAGCGAAACACTCATAGCAGGTGCTTATCTTAAAGTATGTGATTAACTTCACCAATTCTAATGTACCATTTCCATCACAGTTAAGAAAATGTTTACAATGAACTTTCCACTTTATGTTTCCAACCGACTGTTGAACCAGCAGGATTGTGCAGACATCACTGAAAGGACTTAGCATCTAATTCTCCCAGACCAAATACCTCTTCTTTAACATTCATTATTGTGCTTAATTTTTTCAAGTACGTAATTAATTTTTATCCCTGATCATTAATTTTTTACAAGGGTTTGGGGATATATTGAATATATTATATTAAACAAGTGTTTTCATCACGTAACTCTCATGAAAAAATTTATATAAACTCTAAAATTTATAACAGATACAGTATCCCAATATTTGATGGTGATTTATGCTGATGGATTATCTTCACTTAAACACTAACCTGGCTTTTTGGACCACAAGTTTCTTTTCTTTGGCTATGTCGTTAAGCTCTTTTAGGTTCCTCTGTAAGGTTAATTTGCAAATTCTATCTGTATACTTCATAGCCTGGATATTATTAATATTGCCCAAACAGTGTTCCAAGCTTTCCCTTTGAATTGAAACACACAATTAACAATGAAAACATAATGAGAAGTTGAAAAGTTACATGAATTTTGTACGCCATCCACTTATGCATTTGTGGTTTAATTGTTTTCCATTTTACTCTTATTCTAGCAGAACTGTTACAAATATGACCAGTATAAATAAGGAAAAAAATGAACATAATCTGTACAAGAAATTTATATGCATCTACTTAGATATCCAAGTCTAAAAATTTTGGCTTAATGCTGAACACTGATACCCACACTTAATGCATTAATTGTATGTCTTTGTTTCGAAATGCCTATGGCTCCTCTTGATTATACCTAGGATTTGCAAATTCTAGTTTTCCTGAACAATAGTTTAAAACTTTAAAAGGAACATTCTAAGCTAGTTTAAAACATATTACATAGAGCTGATCAGTTTGTGGGGTGAGCTACTCTTACCATTTTGGTCTGCTTAAATATATAGCAAGAAGAGGTCTGAAGGTTTGGGGTTTGTTTTTTGTTTTGTTTGTTTTGGTTAGGTTTTTTTAGATCATTTTAGTATTTTGAGTTTCTCTGTTGATAATGGTAACACTGTCAACATTTATTGGCAGTAAACATATGTGCTATGCAACTTCCCACATACATACATCAATAAACATTATTTGAGCTTTTCATAGTGCCTTACAACCCTATGCCAGGTCATTCCAGGGCAGAGATTAACAGTCTTGTCAAAGTAAGCCAAACTGCTTTGAT
Source organism: Fulmarus glacialis (assembly GCF_000690835.1). Taxonomy (NCBI): domain Eukaryota; kingdom Metazoa; phylum Chordata; class Aves; order Procellariiformes; family Procellariidae; genus Fulmarus; species Fulmarus glacialis. Next base: position 3,002 of record NW_009217976.1, on the reverse strand, counting down.
CTTTGTGAATAGAGCAGCAACTACTTAAGGCCACATTCAAAGCACCAAATTCCTTTTCATGCATGACCTCTGTTAAATGTAAATTTATTTATTCAGGAATAAACCCACTGTACCACCTACTTGTAAAGTCAACGTAGTACTAATCTATCATCATACCAATTCTGTGCTAATTGACTTTACACAGTGGTACAAAACTGTATATATTAAAAAAAATTTACAATCCAACACTGATGCTCTTCAGCAGACAAACTTCTCTTTTTCCAACAGCTGTTGATGTTCTACAACTACAGAGGGATATGAACACAACACTACATATTATTACAAAGAGCTGGCTGGGTTTTAGAAGAAGTGTAAATCGGTTAGTGTAACACTCCTTTGAGGAGAACCAATTAGCCCACATTAATGTGGTGCAATCACTGTGTTATATGTACATACCTACAATGGCTTCAGATTAAAAAGTGTCCAGAGTCTGTCTTTATCTTACTCAGCTCATTGTTTTAACAGTAGTAACCAATTTATTTTTTGTGGAAAGGCCTATATTGCCTATGACTAATTTGACAAAAAATGCATAGTTGAATTAACCAAACCTTCCCTTGAAAAGGTAAGTTAACATTATAAAGGAAATTACTGTTAGAACCGGTAACAAAACAACAAATTATTTACATGCTAGAATCAGATTTGTCTCGAACTCCTTCAGAAACATCCTTGTTTCCCATCTTGCCACCACCAGCCAACTCTTCTTCAAGCTTGTATTCTAATAGATATTAAAACAACAGTTTAATAGAGACTTCGAACTTGAAAATGCAAAGCTCTAGTATACTTGCTGTCAAGTCAAAACGTGGAGAATCAGAGATGACATTTTATAGCATTACTGCAGCGCATATAAAAAAAAATGGCAAAACACACAGGACTACTATTGTACATCTGCAAACCGAAACAGGAAAATGCCCTCTGCCTTCATTATGGAAGTGTCACCAACAATCCAATGTATGTGGAAAGAAAAAAACCAAACAAACAAACACCAAACCAAACCAAAATCAAAAACACAGGCAGGGGGGCAGGGAGGCTAACATATTGACAGGTTTTGACCAAGTTTAACTTGTTTATCTTACACTACCTTATCCTGCTGTACCGTGAAGACAGAAATTTTTTTTTAAGTATTTACGCGATCAAGACAATGACAATGGGAAAAGAATAACCTAAGAACTCTTTCTGACATAAAGATCAATATTCAGCACCACACCATACATGATAATCTGTAAAATGGTAGATATGTTGCCTCGCATAATATACTGAAACATACTTTTGGACACAATTAGAGAAATTGGCTGCCTATTAAGAGGTATCTGGTGCCAGTTTAGATGTTTTACGGTATCCAACATCTTCATAGAGTTGAATCTGTGGAAGACCTATGCCATTCTGGAGCCAGATGAGAGTGTCTGAGGCACTTCAAGTGGCACTACTTGCCAATGTATGAGCAACTGAATCAAGTCCATACAGTCAAACATTAGATTTTTACCATCTATAACTCTGAATCAAAATGCCTTACAGAGGTAAAAAGTAGAGAATTTACTGCTACAGAAATAATTGGTTAGATTTGGATTAGTTACAGCTGTGTAGTGTAATGCTAGAGAACACCTACTGGAATCATTGCATTTACTTGGAATATCATTCAACCCTAGAACTGTACTGTTCCCATCTACTAAATTAGAAGACACATTAATGTTAGTTTTTTGTGAGTCATCAAAACAATTCATCATTTTCACCTTCCCAGTGTTCTTCCACATTAGAGAACTGACCAGCTTGGTCTTCTTTTTCTTCCTCTTCCAGAAATGGTAGAAGAGATTTTTGCTCTTCTTCCTTACTATAACTGATCTCATTATCTTCCATACTGATAGCTCTTTCAAAACCACCAGGCTAAGAAAGAGAAGAGCACACATTTTATATATATAATCTCCAAGAACTTGCAATAGTGGTGACTATATCTCGAAATGATGCATGTAAAATAACTGGATACAATCACACACCTTTGTACTAGTCACACATTTTGAAGATCAACTTATAAAAAAGAAAGGACACTGCTATTTTAAATTTTTTTGTAATAACAATCAGTTCAATAATAAAACAAACCTTCTGAATCTATTTTATCCACTTAGGCAACCACTTTATTCAGAATGATTAGGGAACATCTCCAACAAACACTACTTGTTCTTGCATCTTATGCAGTTCTCCAGTGTTAAATAAACTGTTCTCAAATGTTGATACCATTTATTAGAATTCCGTAAATTCTATACATCATCTAGAATGAGTTATTACCACATGGTCGAGCATTTCATCAAGATCTTACTCATACAGAGACTTGTACATATGCTTAAATTTAATGAAGATGGTAGCCCAACTTTTAGTGTATTTATGTAAATCCTTTTGCAGAACTCAAAAACATGAACTAGAAGAGAGTATCTATTTTCTCTAGTTAAGGAACACAGAAAATGCACCATTGAATTTGGAGTACAGAATAGACTAACTAAACTATAAAAACCTCCTTAAAACCAAGACAAAATTCCTACACTAGACTATGGTTGATTTAAGGATGTTAGCAGCACTAAAAAGTAACAAAAACATAAATAGAGCTGCCAATGCACCAGTAGTAGCCCAAATACTTCCTGCTAAGCTACTGCATTGTCAGGTAGTGCAACTCCAACGCAACAAAGCTTTGGGTAAATTCGGCCAAAATCTACAGCATGGTAGAAGGCCCAGAGGCTTCTGTAAGGAAATCCCCAGCCAGACAGCGAAAGCCACACTGCTGCCACGATTCGCCACCCTGCAGAGCACCACACGGCACCCGAACCTCGCCTTGTCAGAACCATCTCACACCGGATTCACGCCGTATCCCAGCAATACCACGAGCGACTGCACGGTACAGGCCACCACGGCACGGCCGCTGCCAGGAGCCCGCCCCGGGGCCGGCAACGGGCCTGCGGCAAAACCTCCCGCACCGGAGC
>NW_009217975.1:0-257 GCF_000690835.1 Fulmarus glacialis | reverse complement strand
CGGGGAGCGGGGCGGCCCCGGCAGCATGCAGCGGTGGTTCTCCCCGGGACACGAGGGCTGGGAGGACCAAACCAAGGCTGGCATCAGACCAAGTGCAGTTCCCAGACGCTTATACGCAGGATCGGAGCGTGGGGGGACACGAATTTCACCCTTTCCATCCTTGTCAGGTCGGTGCTGGTAAGGCACAAAGAGGAGCGGCAGAAGATAAATGAACAGCTCCCCCACGCAGGGATTTGAGCCATCAAGAAATATAATCT
>NW_009217974.1:350-2017 GCF_000690835.1 Fulmarus glacialis | reverse complement strand
ATTTGTACTGTAAGAATACATTTTTCTGTATTTTAAAAATTCAGCATATCGGTGCTTTTTATTCACAATTCATTACGCCCAACAAGCACCTGTAAATTTTATATAGATAAATAAACAATGCAGCCCCATTAATTTTGCACAGCATCAAATTCAGCTTTATGTTCTTTAATCAGGGGTGAAACGCTGGCTTGCACAGCCTCCCTGCGCCCCCCTCTCCACCTTGTGCTTCCCAGAGAGGACGGGCAGCTTTTCACCCCAGCTCCAGACCCCCGCCACCCCCATCCCTTCTGCCAGCCCAACCCTCACCCCCTGGAGCACCCCCTTGTTGGCTGCCCAAGCCGGCATGGCTGTGGCCACGTGCTAGCGATGAGACCAGCTCCTCAATGGCAAAAGGCAGCCCTGAACTTGGCAGAGGCGGGATGGACGTGAGACGGGGTCACCGCTTCTGCCCGCAGGGGTACGCCCCAGCGAGCCCCGGTGCCATCAGCCTGAGCTGCACAGCTCCAACTGCAGCTCCCAAACGGATGGTAACAAATACATCTTCTTTTAAAAAACCCAAGCTTCACTAGCCCCAGCGCCTCGGGAGCTGCTTATTTGCAAAAGCACAATGTGCTCCTTCACTCCGGGGATGTCAGGGATTTTGCAACGCAAGCGGTACCTGCGGTGCCCATCGCAGGGAGGACAGCGTTGCTTGCGAATCCTTGGCGTGAACAATTTTGACCTGATATAAAACATCCCTTCCCAACACCTACCACCAATCTCTCCAGGGGGAAAGAGCCGCTTGTAAAGAGAGATCAGAGAAATTTGTTTGCCAGTTATCTCTCTCTCATCTGTAGGTATTCAGAAACCAAAGGAGCTGCCATTTGATAAAGGGCAACGCTGGGTTAGCCAAAGGGAGACAGGGGCCTCAGAGCGACCCTCGAGCCGGAGGGACCTGCACACTGCATTCATCTGTCCACCCGAGCAATTAGTCCGTCTTGATCTGGGGGGTGGACAATGTATTTTTCTACTGAATCAAAATAAATACATGCCCATAAAAAACCTCTAAAGATTACAACAAACGGAGCAATGGCAGCAGCAAATGCACTTCCCAGCAGCAGCACAGGTTACCTGCCCAGCATCACCATACCCACAGCACTAGGAACTGAAGAAAGGGGAGTTTCTAACATTGGCTTTCAACGCAAGCAGCAGGAGTTATTCCAGGTGTGGCAGTTCTCCAGAGAACGCAAAAGTCCCAGTAATGACTGTAAATCTGTGGCTGGTCTCTGCAAACAGCTCTGGGGGGCACAACCGTGGGGCAGACTGGGCACCAGACAGTGGCACATGGGGACAATTGGTACACGGTGGCTTCCACCCACCGGCACCATGGGCATCCCGACCCTGACACGCAGCCGGCCTGACGCACAGCCAGCGTGCCCCAGCCGTGCCGGCGGGCTCCCAGGATCACCGGGGCTCAGCGGGGATGTGCACTGCAGCACCTTCCCTGCAGGGAGGATTTTGGTTCTTTGTATATTTACAGCCTCATAAAACCACGGAGCTGCCCGATGGGGGCAGAGGTCCCTGCCTGGCCCCAGCTGCGAGACGGGGGCAACCGCTAGCTACAGCCAGCCTGGCTGCAACCTCCTGAGAGCAGCGTGCCGCAGAGGGGTTTTGCCCTGCCGCTGTTT
>NW_009217974.1:0-268 GCF_000690835.1 Fulmarus glacialis | reverse complement strand
AACCCCCTGCTGCCACGGTGCGCGTCGGCACAACGTTGCAACAGCAAAAGCCGCATTGATTTTGGGTTTGTGCAGCGCTCGGTGAAGGGGATGTCTCTTTAGGATGTAGGGGCTCCACAGGGCTCCAGTGTTGCTGATTTATTTTTGAAAGGAGTCAAAAGGTGACATATGAAAGTCAGGTCTGCAAAACGGTACTGCTCAAAGCGTGGGGACAGATCATCTTCCCAATGGGCTCTTTTTTACATGGGTCGTGCTGCTCAGAGGCGCT
>NW_009217973.1:0-15283 GCF_000690835.1 Fulmarus glacialis | reverse complement strand
TGAGCCCCCACCATACCGCCCAGAGCTGATTTGAAAGGCACCATCGGTGGCTGTCAGTGAATTGTTCAAACTCGTGCTTACAGTGCCGTGCCTGGAGCCGCAGCAGTGCCGCTGGGCACCATACGTGAAATTTCTGTGTCTGTAGCCCCTTCTAGGAAGGACCCAGTGACCGCTCTAGACTGTGTGATCGTAGAATAGTAAAGCTGGGAAAAAAAAAAAATACCTCAGGAGGCTTGCTAATTCATTGATGCCTTAACGGGGTTCACTAATCCCATCTCATACTTGATAAGTGATTGTCCAACCTGCTCTTCAAAGTCTTTGTTGCCCAGTCAGTTCAAGCAACCTAGTCCAGTGCACTCCAGTCCAGTTGTTACTGCTAGAAAGATTTTTCTCTTCCTGAAATCTAGCCTGTGTAAACCTGGTAAAACGTGATCAGCAAGTAGCGATAATCAAAAAGAAAACTTAAATCTTCATCTTTCAAGAAATGAACAAGTTTTGGAATATCACTACGAATGCGTGGTACCCCTCTTTTGAAGTATTTTATTTCACTTGGTGCAAGCGGGATTGAGCCATGCTCCTTTCCCTAGAATCCTGCTTCACTTTTCTGCCCGTTCTTGCAGCCCAGAACAAATGAAAAGCTCTCGGGAGTACAGGGCATGTAGCTTTTTTTTTAGGAATGGTAGAAGTCTTCTACCCTTCTGCCCCTTTTGAGATGGCTTTTGCCCATTTGGATGTGCAGATCATGCCACCTGCAGCTGCTGATCGTTTTGGGGCAAGTTGTTTTGCCTCCTGTTGGCTTATTCTCGCTTTTGGTGCAGCAGGATCGCTTCTAAGCTGTTTCGGATGGTTGAGCGATTTAATTCCTGGGCTGACTGGCACGGTTCCAGGTCGTGCTGTCTGATCCAGAGGCCGGGTGTAGCTGCTGCCTATTGTCTCCGCAGCCTGTGATCTGTGTCCTGGGGAAAGGCCCCTACCCGGAATGTTACACTAAACATTGTAGGCTACAGCTCCAGGCGCTTCTGGGTTTATGTACGTATATGTATGTATTTATATATGTACATATAGGGACATCTGTGCATTTATGGTGTCTTTTCATGGGAATTACCTCATTAAAAGAGGTGAAGAGCGCTTCTGTCACAGTCATCGTCGTGTGTCGCTGGGGAGGGGAGGTGAAAAATGGCTACAAAACCGTCATTGCTGCGATCTGTAGGGCCTGTTGTGACTTTCCCCCATCCTTCCTCTTTGCGCTCGTGCATCCCATGTGCGTTCCTCACCCTTCTGCTATCGGGCCCTGCTCCGTGTGATGCTCTGCAAACCAGCCACTTCCCCTCTTGCTCATGAGCCTGAACTGGATGACCCCGCAGGTTACTCGAAGGCGTGTGCTCTCAAAATGATTGTAGAACCCAATCGTAGGTTGTTGCTTGCAGTTGTAGATGGTTGCAGGTAACTGCTAATAGAGTTGGGCTTATTTTGAGGCTGTGGAGAAGAAAGCGTGATCAACTTGTCTCGGTGATGTGTTTTCACATCTGCAGCATGCTTGAGGGATAAATCATGAGCTGCCGTGAAAACATGGTGATCGTGCAGAGCTGTCAGACAGAAACGTGCAAATACCAGTCCCTCTCCAGCTGGACCAGGCACTTCTCCGGATGATGATTAGCCTCGCAGGTTCCCTCATCCCCACCATTAGACGTTGAGCAAAACTATAACCAACTTTGACTGCGCCCTCAAAGACCTGACTAAATATTTAGTTGTTGTGATACCAAAAAAAGCCTGTCCTTAAAGGTCACTTCTCAAGCACCTGAGAATCAGGCAATGTTAAAATCAGAGTTGTGTCACTGTGAGCACAAGAGAGCAGGATTAGACCAATGGGTTTAATTCTGGCATGTTTACAGTGTCTTCTCCACTACATGGGCAGGACAAAGTGCAAAATTCTTGCATGCGTGATAGCAATACAGTTTTCCTGCTTTTTATTTTTTAGGGTAAAGTCTGAACAGCCAAACCGATACAAGTTGGGCAGAGGGACAAGCTAGATCTTGGCTGCTTTGTACCTGCCCATCCGTGCTGCACAACTTGGTCATTATCTCTAGCGCTGTACAAGTGCCTGGCCTTTGGCACGGGCTCAAGTTCGAGCTCTTCCACTGCCGGCACATCTGCTTCTGTGCTGAGAGACATACGCATTGAGCGAAAGCAAATAGAAAATAAGCTGTCCCAAAACTAAAGCACAGTATCAGTTTTTAAAGGAAGGTGCTAAAATGGACCAGTGGAACAGTTTCTTGATGCAATATATAAAATAAATCTGGTATGTTTAAACATTAGAAAAGCTTCCCTGTGTAATTAATATAATTTCCTAGCAAAATTGCATCCAGCCGTGGTGACCTGCTGTTGCGCTCGCAGGGGGATGCAGCTGGAGTACACTGAGGGCACGTGGAATCTTTGCAGAACTTATCTTTCAGATTTTGCTGTAAATGTATGAAGTTCTATGAATAACTTCCCTAGAGTTGGGATTTTTCTTGCAGAAACAGCAAAAAGCATGATACTTACACATAACACTTCTAAATGTCAGATCCATGTCTGAATGAGGCAGCAGGCAGAGCTGTACACTTCGCTGTATTTTTAGTCTTAAAACCCCTTTTGGGGGGTTGTATTTTCCACGAGATGCCATCGTGAAGCTGAAAACCGCAGGGGAGACTTCATCCTGAACAGTCAGTGACTTGCAAAGTTACAAGCAAATAAAAGCGGGGATTACGGTCAGTTGTGACTACAAAAGGTCCTGTTAGCTTTGTGTTGTGGTTACATCACTATCCGCCCTCTCTGCCTCCTCCGAATAAAAGGCTGCTATCCTGTCAAGCTGGCTTCGCCTCTTCGCGCCTTTCCCGGCTTATCTGTGGCTGCAGCGCGCAAGACCGCGGTGAACCAAGGCTCAGCGTTGCTGAAAGAGAGAGGGTTGTCCTGCTGCTCGCCTTCCCTGCTCCTCTGCCGCGTCTTCCCGCTGCCTTTCTTGTGCTGCCTCTGGAAGCTGTTGGATCCTTGCGTGAACTGATGCAACTCAATAACTCAGCAAAGCCGGCAGAGTTTTCTATGGAGTTAGCAAAACGAGGCAGCGCACAGAGGGGGCTGAGTGCCAAAGCTTAGGAAGGTGGGTGGGATTGCTGGGAGCAGGGTGAGGGGTGGAGGGAGGCAGGTTTCTTCTTCTGCCAGCAGCTGAGTCAGTCTTGAAGCTTTTGGTCTTTTTTTTCCCCCCATTTTGAATCACACGTCCCTACTTTTTGTTGTCCAAGAGAGTCTCTGAATATCCGGTGAGAGTTATTTCTTCTCTCTGATAACTCTTGTGCATTGGTTTTGGGCTTTTTTGATGTAATCAGCCGTCTGGATTCCTGTGCAGAGCCCTCCTGGGGATTAGGTCTTGCCTTCACCCTTAGCAGCTGCACTAATGGCTCGTGCTTGTGAGTCGCCTCATCCTCGGTCTTTGAGTTGTCAGAGGCAGCAGCCTCCGAGAAACACCGAACCCCATGCATCCATGTGGAAAACAGCATACCGCATGCAGATCAGTTCAGGAAAGGAGGTGATGTGTTTGTTAGGGAATACTGTGTCTCTGAAAATTAACACGTTTCCTGCTTAGCCCAGGAAACGGGCACATTGGTGCAGTTGCCCTGATAAATTTTCCCTTTGGAGACAAGCTCGTGTATCTTACTATTTTTCTCACGTTCCACTTTTTCTATAAAGTGCATGCTTTAATTAAGAGAAATTGGGAAACACAAAAAAGATCTGTTATTTCAGTGCAACTTTCATTTCCTCTCGCCAGGTATGTGGTGTTAATTTTTAACTTCCTGTTACATTGAGGTACGTGCATTAAGTACCAAACTGGCAAGCCTATATTGTCACATTAATTTGAATCCATCCAGTTCCCTGACCGTTTTTTGACGGTTTCCAAAGGAAACAAAGCTTATGCAACTCTTCCGTCTGTCTGTGAACTTTCTCCAAATAACTTTTGAACCTATCAGCCCATTACAGGCAAACCTGACAGAGGGACTGAAACCACCCCTATATCAAGGTCTTAAAATCGTATGAAAGCCAGTGACTGAGAAGGGAATAGTGCCCCCCAGTGAAGAAGAAGCTGGAGTTTGAACTCAGCTGTTTATTCTGGCTTGCCCAAGGGAGGGGGTGTGTGCAGCGGAGGAAGGAAGGCATCAGAGAGTATGTGGCAAGAGCTGCAGTTATTATGAGGTAGGAGACGGGTTTATGGCTGAAAGAGAAAAATCGTTAGGAAAGCAGGCTTCGTGGAGCAACTTGTTGAATTTAAGTGAACACAAAAGTCAGGAACCCAGTGTATTGGAACGTTTTTTGATATACCTCACGCAGGTTGTTTGTCAATTAGCTTGAGATTTCTTACAGCCAAAGCAAACGCGAGTTTGGATGGGAAATAAGTCTTGCCTTTCCTCTTGAAGGTTTTCAAACCGTACCAGGCATCCCAGCATGACATGTGCCGATTCCACTCCGAGGACTACATAGACTTCCTGCAGAGAGTGAGTCCCAACAACATGCAGGGATTCACCAAGAGCCTCAACGCCTTCAATGTGGGCGATGACTGGTGAGTGTTCTGTGCCTCCTGCAAACCCACAGTCGGAAAGGGTGCTCCTGCATTGCTCGTGTCCAGAGAGCTCTTTTGGAATGTCTCGTTTCTTATTTGTTTTTAACCAGAATGAGGTGCGTGTCCCTCCTGTATATATCAGATTACTGGAACCTCCTTGATTCCCTTCTCTTTAGATATTGTGGTCCTCCTTTTTAGATCTATATTTATGCTGTAAGCTTGTTGGGTTAGAGACCGTATCTCTATTTGTTCTTGCAGAGCCTCCAGTTCTTCTTGAACATGCTAATTATTTTTTTAAATAATTGCCTGTCATTTTAGCTACCTTAATATGTGCATGTTAAATTCAGGACAGCTTTGAGAGCCTGATTTTCAGGTAAAGTAAGGAGATATTCATGCTTCTGTACAAAACTGCATGAGATCTTGTTGAGAATGTACAATTCCAGTCTTTAATGCTCGTGAGAGGTGAAACTTGACAAAAATGTGCGGAAGGGCTCTATGGGTGACTGAGGAAATAGCAATATGCTTTGTCTGGTTGAGGATTATATGGGCTGTCAGAGAGTAAGATTGTTCTTCTGTATTCTGTGGAGGGAAAAGTTGTAAGTGCTAGCACGGGAGGAGTTATGTGAGCTAGAGAACAGCGTTATCCCAAAAAGATATTAGTATAGCCTGGTTTTTAATACTTAGGCTGAGAATCAGAAGACTGTTCTGTAACCTTGCTGCTCTGATGATCAGAAACCATCTTCTTACCAGAAATGAAAGGGGAAATAAAACCCCGCAGTATTTAAGCCGTTGCTTGTCCATGAATGAAATGTGTGACATGGTGCCAGCAAGCTGGTGACACGGGCTCCATGTCCCGTGTTTCAGTGCTCTCCTGGTGCCTGGGCTGGCTCTGTGTGGTGGGAGGGATCAGACCTTAGCGCTGTTTTGAGAGCAGCGTTCAGCGCCGGTTGCAGTATACCGCGCGCCGGGCTGTGTGCTTGGGAGCAGAGCGGAGGCAGGATCTTCGGATACAGCCAGGGGAGAGAGAGCCCAGGAGCAGACCAGTCCTCCCCTCTCCTGATGCAGTGTCTCGCATCGTGTCCTAGCTCTGGGCACGTGTCAGCAGGGCTGCGGGACAGACGCCGGCATGCGTTATGAGCAGGGGAGCGTTTTCAGGACTAGCTTGGAAGCTTTGGTAATCATTATTGAATTCACCGAGTTTCCCATTGTTTGCAGCCAGATTGCTCGCCTGCTGGTACTCGGTGTGTTACAAGCAGGGTCAGAGTGATCCCAGATTAACTCTTTCAGAGAATGAGTTTTGATCTTGCTCAGGTAATGTCCCTGGACAGTTTTATTCCTGGCTTTGCTCTGGAGAAATGGGGAGGAATGAGAAGATGTTCTATATTTGAATCATAATTTCTTTTTCAGCCCAGTGTTTCCAGGCCTCTTTGAATTTTGCTCTCGCTATACCGGGGCCTCCCTGCAGGGAGCAACACAGCTGAACAACAAGGTAACTTGAGCTGATGTGCTTATCTTTTGAAACACAGGTGTAAGCCAACTGGTTTTCAATTTAAGAACCTCATGGATTTGTTTTGTAAAACAACATAGCAAGCGCTGCTGTGTTACAGCGTAAATACCTAGTGCTGAGGACTGTTAAGCTTGAGACCATTCCTGTACTGTCAGAGGCAACCATTTAGTAGATGTTTAATCTGGAGGGAGTCAGAGGATGCTAATGCTGCACGTACTAAAGTCACAAAGTACTCTTAGCGCTGTAGAACAAACCTGGGGTCCTCAGTGAAAATGGCTGCTGGGAGACCTCGAAAGTGCTGCTGGGTCTCTGCTATGGAAATGCGCTAAATGAGACCACGCAGAAGGGCTGAAGAAGAGGGTCCCTCGGGAGGGTGTAAAAAAAACCCCAAACAAACAAACAAAAAAACAAAAACAAAAAAAAACCCAAAACAAAAACAAAACAAAAAAAACCACAAAAAACTACAGAGGTTTGAGTCTTCTGGAGACCTGAGAAAGGTCTAATGAGTGTAAAGAACAAGCACAAGAACAAACTGTATGTGCCAGGTGCTCTGCCTGCTGCTGGCTGGAGGGGGAGCAGTGGTGGTGGGAGATGATCTTTTCTGGTCTAATGGGAAGTGTAGAGCACAGGACTAATCCAGTATGGACATGATGTATCCAAAACCGTTGTCGGGGCTAATGACCAAGATGGAGCTTTGGAAAGGCCTCCGTAGGAGAAGGAAAGGCCAGAAGGGTGTTTGTGGGCCACAGGGCTGGGCAGGTTGAAGTGGGTGCACTGGGGAAGTGGGTGCAAGGTTGTTATTACCACGTTGTCACCTTAAACTAACTTATCTTTCCTTTCTTAGATTTGTGATATTGCAATAAACTGGGCAGGGGGGCTGCATCATGCCAAAAAGTTTGAGGTAATGAGGCAAATCTGCATATTCCTCCATCTTTTTGAGGCCCAGGTTTGTGTTGATGCCGTTCTAACGCTATTCGGTTTTCTCTGTCTTGCAGGCTTCTGGGTTTTGTTATGTTAACGACATAGTTATCGGCATCCTGGAGCTGCTCAAGTAAGGACATGGGGCAAGTGCAGTACTGTCCTGGCTGGCGTGTGGTTTCCCTCTGCTGCTTCGCTGTTCTCTCTCTGGTTCTCCACCTCATTTGCTTTTCTAGAGTCCAGGAAGGCCAACAACTTGATTTTTATCCTGGCCTCTTCTTTAGGCACAAGAAGAGAGGCTTGAGAATTGGAATATCTGACTCCAGTTTTGTTGCATGCAGCTTAAGGGATACAGAAGAGTTCTTCAATTTCATTTCTCATCCATCTGTGAAATACTCATTTCAGGGTCTCCTGAGTCTCAGCGTTTTTGCCACAGTGAGCCTTTTGTAGGTAAATGCAAATTATGGCTCACTGGAGACAGTTAAATGATTCGAATCTTTCTTGATTTGCTTGAGTGGTTTAAGAACAGGACTTGAGCAACACATGGATGATCAAAGGACACTTGCTTTGAGTAAAAAAGAGTCAGATTATTTTTTTCTTTATAGAAAATGAGAAATAAATTCAGAATGGGAGGAAGAGTTACAGAAATACCTTCCATTTCTTGGATTAGTCTGTGAAATTTTTTTTTTTTTTTTTGTACTCTCAAATGCCGTCCTTGTCACTGAATCTGAGACAAGATGTTATGGAATTAAAAAAGATTTGGGGTTGACCAGACAATGGTTACATGACTGGTGGCAAGCTTACTCGCTTTCAAAGTTAGACTTATGGGATGTACTGGGGTTTCTTGTATCTCCTTCCTCTCTGCCAGTCTTCCCTGCTCTGTGTTTGGAACCTCAGGTCTTTGCTGTGTAACTCTGCACACCCATTTTCTAGTCTCACATGAGTCCCATATGCCAGAGGCTTCAAATACAGCCCAGTTACTCCTTACGGGAGATTATAATATGTCCCTATTCTTTTGTTCCCTGTTTTCAGGAACCATTTCTGCAGCAGCTGGCTGCATACTTGAGTTTGCTTCCCACCATGGGAGTACTGTGGTGCCTCTGCTCTTAGAAGGTCCCTTTCTCCATTTACCAGTGTGCAAGGGCTGTGTGTATGCATCCCCTCTTTCTCCTGGCTGTCATTTGTCTACGGGATGAATAATCTGGGCTGTCTTAAATAGTTTGTCTCTCTTGGGAGACTGAGGCAAGGTACTGGTCTGCTAATCAGCATGGGTCAGCACCATCAACCAGTTTGATCAGATCACTGCAGACACACTTAAAGCCGTGGTTCCAAGGCAGATGGCATGAACCACGTGCTGCTCCTCTCTTGTTTCGATGTTCTCTTGTTTTTTCAGGTCTCTCCCCAGTCCCCTAGGGTTTTAGCATGGATGCCAGATCCCCTGTTCTTTGGGATGCAGTATTTCCTTGTGAAAAGTTGCAGAAGTTCTCTCCAGCCGAGCGGGCAGCTCTAGAGTTGGCAGGCAGGGATGGCTTAGGGCCATGTCTCTAGTGCTCAACAGCACATCAGCTTTGACCATTACCCCAGTGCATTTACTTGTGATGATCTCCCCTTCTTCACCCACTGTCTCTGTGACCCAGCAGACTTCTTCTCCAGTATATTTAGTCCAGCCTGGTGTTCTTTGTGCTAGCCAGCTGGGACATAGTGCTGCCAGTACACTGGCACGTGGAGGAAGTAAGTGTTCCTACCTCCTCCTCGGCTGTCTTACCTTTCGTCTCCTGATATGGTTAAAAATCATTGGAGCTCTTAAAAATTAGCTAACAGCACATTGTTTGTAGGGGAAGCAAAACCCCACAGCTTTCTAACCCCCAGGTGGTTAAAATAGGTTCTCTTTATCATGTGCTTTCCAAGATACTTATGGCCCCATGTGAAAACCTTTTATTCTAATATCTCTTTCCAAGCACATCAGAAGAAAATGTTTTAGTGGGTGGGCGTGCTTGACTGTATACAAATGTCACATATCTAAAGCCATTTGATAAGCCTGGGGTGGGACAGGTGAGTTCTTCTGGCAAGTGGGCTTGCAGGTAGATGTTGGCGGTGGTTTTCAGACCTCTAGGTGATACTGAGGCATGTGGGGAATGGTGAGGTTGGGTGCGGTGCAGACAGTAATGCTATTTTTCCTCCTGTATTCAATAGATATCACCCACGTGTTCTGTATATTGATATCGATATCCATCACGGAGATGGTGTGCAGGAGGCTTTCTACTTGACGGACCGCGTCATGACAGTGTCATTTCATAAATATGGGAACTATTTCTTTCCTGGTACAGGTATGTATTTTCCCTTATAGTGTGAACCTGGCCTCGCTTCAGAATCCTTTGGAAGCTCTGCTGGAGTATAAAAGTGTAAAATGACAAAATTAGAGCTGCAGGGAGAAATGATGGAAGAAAGGGCATGGGAAAGCAATTAGAGAGGAACAGAAGTATAGTTATTTGTAAGAAAGAGGGATCCTAGCTAGGTTAAGAGATCTAAACCCAGACCAGATCTGGCCTTTCCACACCTCTGAAGTCTCAGAGCTGTTGTGACTCTCCTGTCTTTCCCTGGCCAGGTGACATGTATGAAGTTGGTGCAGAGAGCGGTCGTTACTACTGTCTCAACGTGCCTCTAAGAGATGGCATTGATGACCAAAGTAGGTGTTCCCTGCCATTTCCCCTTGCCCAGGCATTTGCTGGTTCTTCTGCTCCAGAGCCGTGACAAATCTTTCTCTCCAAAGGTTATAAACACCTCTTCCAGCCAGTCATTAACCAGGTGGTAGATTACTATCAGCCCACCTGCATAGTACTGCAGGTAAGAAAGCAAGCCTCTGTGCGCACGTCCATCCCTTCCAGAGGCTGTAGGTGGGAGGGGGCTGCTGTCGATGTGTCACCTTCTGATCCTGGGGAGTCAGGGTTGGTGTGTCCCAGCTGAGCTGCTGTCTGTACCCTCTGGTGAATGAGGGTGGCCAAGGGGTGGGGATGCTGACGTGTGTCTGGAAAGCAATGCCTCCGTTCCAAAAATTCAGTTGTTCTTTTTCTGTTCCCCAGTGCGGTGCTGATTCTCTGGGTTGCGACCGTTTGGGTTGTTTTAACCTCAGTATAAGAGGACATGGGTAAGTACAGCGGGGCTGGGGCAGAGCAGTTAGTTGAAAGACCGTCCTTTAGTCTGAAGGGCTCTGATGAGTCCTCTGCTGTGAGGCTTGAGCTTTGACTTCGCCCTTCCAGCAACACCAGCAGTTTTGGGTGGT
Organism: Fulmarus glacialis; assembly: GCF_000690835.1. Classification (NCBI taxonomy): domain Eukaryota; kingdom Metazoa; phylum Chordata; class Aves; order Procellariiformes; family Procellariidae; genus Fulmarus; species Fulmarus glacialis. Next base: position 4,990 of record NW_009217973.1, on the reverse strand, counting down.
TTTTTAACTCTTGTGTGACAGGAGGGGGTCTTAGAATGAGGCTTTGTACAAGCCGCTGCAGAGCAATGGTTCACAGGTTTCCCTGGGTGGAAGCCCTGAACTCCAGGTGTATCACACCAGCCGTGGTGGTATTTGAGTGTACGGTGGCATTTCTGACAAGGGAATGTGTGCTGCAGTTAACAGCTCTGGCATTTTTTTGTTTGGGGTTTCTAGGGAGTGCGTGGAGTATGTAAAGAGCTTCAACATCCCCTTGCTGGTACTGGGAGGAGGTGGTTACACAGTCCGCAATGTGGCACGATGCTGGTGAGTCTCTTCTCTGCTTGTTGAAGGTCACTGCTTAAACAGTTGCTGTGGGCTTCATCCCTGCATGCACCATGTAGCTTTCTCTGGACTGAGCTCATCTTATTGCATGTTTTCAGGACTTACGAAACGTCATTGCTTGTAGATGAAGCAATTAGCGAAGAGCTCCCGTACAGTGGTGAGTTGGCGTTCCGTTTTTTTCCTTATTAGCTGAGCTAAAGTATTTGTTATATCTATCAGCTGAAGAATTAACACTTCTATTCTGCATTGACCAGGGCCAAAGTGACAGCTCTTTCTGATCTTAGAGATGGCCTTAGTCATCTCCTGCCACCCACTTATAGGCTTTGCTGGGCAGGCACACCCTTACTGTGTCATGTATCATTTAATTTGGATTGTTTCCTATTCAGCGACCTGAGCATTATTTTTGCTCGCTCTGTTGTTTCATATAATTCCTTGTGGTTGCAGAGCTGTACGTCACTGTGCTTTTTAAGGTCTGTGGGAGAGTGAACTCTGCTTCCCTGCAGAGCAGCTGGTGGCTGGGCTCCCTTGCCTCTGTAACTCTCTTGCTCGTTCCATCACAGAGTACTTTGAATACTTCGCTCCAGACTTCACCCTTCATCCTGATGTTAGTACAAGGATTGAAAATCAGAACTCCAGGCAGGTAAGTGCTTGCAGCCTTATTGCAATATCAGCTATGTACTCCCAAAGCCCTGTGGTTGGTCTTCTGTCCTGTGACAAAGAACAAGCAGAGCCTTTCCTCTGCAATGTCAGAAAGTCTCATAGCATTAGAGAACCTTGCTGGGTTGTCTTACTGTTTTCTATGTGCTTGAGTATCTGTGATTGAATTAATTCTCCCACCTCCTCTGCTCTGATAAATAGCTTTTTGCACAGATGTGTTTCTCATGGCCACCACATAGATGATGCAGGCAAGTAGCAGTGCTGACAGTTGTGACTCTGTGCAAACTGCCAGATCTCACTGTGGTGATCCCTCTCTGGTTTTTCTATGTAGTACTTGGATCAGATCAGGCAGACGATATTTGAGAATCTGAAAATGCTGAACCATGCTCCCAGCGTGCAGATCCATGACGTCCCTTCTGACTTGCTCAGCTACGATCGCACAGATGAGCCTGATCCAGAGGAGAGAGGCTCTGAGGAAAACTACAGCAGGTACCAGCTCTTGTTCTGGAGAAATGGGCTCCCCTTTCTGTCCCTGCTAAGACAGGCAGATGATATACTGGAGATCGTTTGTGTCCTAGAACAGATACTAAGTCACTTCTGAGTCTCTGGTTTTATCCAGGGAGCCTCTCTCTAGAAATGTGTGGTCTCCTCACATAACACTTCATGGGGTGTTTGGGTGCAGGGCATGTCCTGACCTTCGGCAGTGTGACCTAGGCATTCTTCTCTGGCCCCAAGGGTGCCAGGGCTCTCCTCGCTCATGGCGATTGTCTTTCCCCCAGGCCTGAAGCTGCCAACGAGTTTTATGACGGTGACCACGACAACGACAAAGAGAGTGACGTTGAGATCTGAGGGCTCTGGTGTGGGGCTCTGGACTATGGGGGGTCCTGCATTGGACATGGGTGCTTGGAGCAGATAACTGGGCCACGTAGGAGCCAGTTAGCCCTCCCTTCGTATTTGATTGCATACGGTGGCGGCAGAAACACCACCACTGCAGGCTTCTGCTACCTGGGGAGGCAGAGAACAGTGAAATGTGTTCCTTACTTTCCACCACGTGTCACGGTTCCAGCTGTCACCGCTCTGAGAAATGGAAATTCAAGTAGCGCTCGAATCTGTGCTGTGTACTGGCTGGCAGCCGCGCGACTGCCTTCAGAGCCTGACCCGCGCTGGTTCGGTCACCCCCGCAAAGCTGTACAGGCTTCTGCCAGCAAGGTGGGAGCTGGAGCGGCTGTGCCCACGATCTCTGCCTCTTTTCAGCAGCAACACCTGATACATCCTGCTCTCCCTGGCCCTCCACTCAGGTACCCAGTCGATTGTCCTCTGAAGCCTGCACTGAGGGTTGCTTCCTGATGTCCCTTCTAACCATCTGACGCTCCACAGCTCAAGGAAAACCATTTGAGAAGACAAGGCCAGTTGTGGGATAGGAGTCAGGAGTGTCCCTGGAACAGGGAGCAGCTCGATGGAGCAGGATGGAAGAATGTATGCAGAGGATAGTCTTGTTCATTCCCCCCGTACTCAGTTTTGCATTCACAAACGAGTACTGCAACACTTTGCCGAGTTGGACCTAACTCCCCTGTTTTCTTTATTCTTCGAGAGGCTAAAATCACTGTGGAACAGAGGTTTGGCTGCCAAGGTCAGTACATAGTGTGTCTTGCACCTCTAATGTAGCTTCCAGCTGTGTTTTCCAAGTTCACACATGGCCCTTCTGTGTGTTAGCAAGAGATTTGGGCTGCTTGCTCAGAGTGGAAACCATTCCTTCTTGACTGTATCCAGGAGACGTCGCTCTGCTTGTGGGTGAGGGAAGCTGCTTCCTCCAACTCCTGTCGTCTTGCCCTCACACAGCAGAGATTTCTCTCGGCCATCCCTCAAATCCCAGACTTTGCTGCTCCTTCTCCCGAGTCGTCACCTGGTACCTGTCGTGGTTTGGAGTGTGCCGTTTGGGGAGGCGGGAGCGGTTTAGCCTCTGACTGTCTGTACTGTTCTGTTTGTTTACTGATGTCTTTAAACATTAAATGAAGAGGCAGTATTTTTCTTACCTGACCTGTTGTTCGTCTGGTTAATGCTCACACCTTTTTGGCTCCTGTCCTCCCAAGGATTGAGAACACGCGTATCATTCCTGGCAGGGTAGTGTCCTCTGCCGTCTGACCTGTCTGAATGGATGGAGGGCATTCAGCTCCTCGAAGTGTATGTTGGTGAGTCTTGAGCATCAGTGCACAATGAGGAGAGAGCCCTGAATTCCCTTACAAGAGGACGTGGGCTGGTGGACACTGCTGCTTACGCTTCTGATTCCAGTAAAAGCTTTGCAGAAAGGTGCAGAGCTGATTCAAGAAACCTTTCCTGCAATTGTTTTAAATATCATGGTTTCTTTGAGTTGCAGTTTCCATAAGAATCTGCTCTTTGCAGTCTCACTTTCCTAAAGCCCGTATTAGTGACTATTTTTCTTCATTTTTAGACCTGCCGCTATCTCCCTCTTCACTCTCCCTCCCCAGGTCCATGACACTTGTCCTTTATCAAATAAGCTCGTGCTGGCCTCTGTGGATTGATGTTCCTCTTGGGTCTAGTCTCTGCCAATAAACCTGTGGAAAAATGAGAGAGAAAAGAAAAAGAAGTATTGAACCGAAGGTATCTAACATGGCAGGTGAGGGCCAGAGGGAGATGCCAACTTGACCAGGTCTGTTGATGTGTTCGCAGGCGATGCCTGTTCCTGTCGGGACGTTTGCGCAACTGCCAGCCCGAGGCTGCAGCTTTGTGGGGAGGAGGTGAAGCTTGGCCACAAATGAGCTGCAGTTCATGTAACTACAGCGTGAAGCAGGCAGTAAGTCAGCGCTGCTCCCACTAGGTGCCCAGAGAAGTAAGTTATGGTAGAATTAGACTGGGTGTGGAGAAGGATGGTCAAAGGTATAGCACAGCTCCTGTATGAGGAACGACTCCATGGGTGAGGATTCTTCAGCTGGGGTAGAGAACTGGGAGGGGATTTGTAAGGTCTGTAAAACTACAAGTGTCAGACAGAGTTTCTCCAACTATTTAGATATCAAAGGAGCATCAAATGAAACTCGCAAGTGGCCAGCTCAGAAGAAAGAGGTTGCTTTGCACACACCTAGTTGAGCCGTGCAAGCTTTTGCCACCAGGTACCGTGAATGTGGTTTCAAAAAGGGTCTGGGGGATGAAAAAAAACAAAGTTGTTAATACAAAGACACTCTGGGTGCAAATTGTTGGTGACCGGGTGAGTACTCTGGAGAAGTATTGCTGTGTGCTTACCCTGTCTCGTACCATTCCTGCATTTGCTGTTTGGCTGCTGCGGAGCGGGCACTGGGCTGGATGGACCCTGCTCTGGCCCCTGTTGGTCAGCTGTATTTGTTTCTACTGTAGCCAAGAAAATGTTCTTTGCAAATCGGAAGACACAAAATGCTGCTCCAGTGACTAGCCAGACTTGTGAAAAAGAAATGCTTCTGTCTGAATAGAAAATATTATTCCAGCTTGCCGTCTCACCTGGTGTCAGAGAGCTGGCTTGTTCCCTTTCCCTCTCTGCTCTCATCACCTGCTGTAGCAAAACCAGGGGAAACAGGGAATTCCTCCCTTTGTAATTCTCTCTTACCTGTGAAGATGGGAATGAACTTACCTTGCAATTCTCCCAGCCAATTCTTCCCCTCAGCGCTGTCCCAGCTTCCTCTTTTCAGAGCCCGGCTCTCTCCCATGTTTTGAAACAGGGCTGGAAATCTGGAGTGTCGTCTTACCTGCCTTTCTAAAGGTGGATTTGTTTTACTTTTAGAAAACAAGTTCAGTCTGTAGAGGGGTTTTTTTGCCCTTATAGTTGTCGTTTTGCACTGCAGCAGAGCTGTCAAAAATAACACTTGCTATCCTGTATTTGTGGGGCTACTGGAGCCGCATTAGACCAACATCCATCCATCCATCGCCCAGTCGTGGACGCCTCGTGCCGGGGTAGGACCAGGGTGAGCCGGACCCCCCCTGCCCCAACCCCGCTATCCCAGGTAACGGGCAAACCTGCACCTCCCGG
>NW_009217972.1:10767-31448 GCF_000690835.1 Fulmarus glacialis | reverse complement strand
CCCCCCCCCCCAAAAAAAAAAAAAAATCACTAACTCTGGTCATTTATTTATTTCTAGGGACTGGTGCTACAAGAGTATCAACCTGTGTGATGTGTTGCTTTAATAAAACACCACTGTGCTCCTTCAACAGTGCCTTATATGTAGGTAGTTCTTCAGCCTCTGCTGAGGCTGAAAACTTCAAAGCTTAATGAACTCAGCTTCATGGTAGCTTCTGGAGGTCAGCAAGTTAAAAAGGATCTTCATGTTAAAGAGGGGACATGAAGCCATTAGAGGGTACAAGTACAAAATAAATGAACAGACAAGCAAGCACGATTCAACACACTGTTCCAGCTTTGCTATTGATGCATGCCCTTCGTCATTTAAAAATTATACCTCATTATCTCTGCAAACTCCAGCTCAGACCCTATATTTTTCTCAAGCACTTCTAACTGAATTTGCAGCCCGGCTTCTGCAGCAGGCTCTGTTGGGGCAGAGGGTGCTTACGTGGCTATGGCTTCAGCCACACCATAGCCCCGGGACCACATCCCGCTCTGTGGTGGTCCGATCCCTGCAGTGTCAAAGGCTCAGTACAGATCTGCCAGCAGGTGGTTTTTCCGAAAGTTAATTAATCCTTTGAACATCTGATCTCAAAACTGTCCTCACAATTTTGCTAATGCAGGCTTCCTCGGCAGATTTCTAGGGTTTCCTGACTCGAACCCAGCGACGGTTGCTAATGACAAGCTAAGTGGCCAGCTGTGGCTCCTTAATACAACCTCATGTAATTGCTGCTCTAACATCCTTCTCCTCCAGCCCTTGCGTTCGTTTGTCTGAGGTAATGGATAGGTAGCCCTAGAAACCAACGGCCTTTGTTCATGCACAGACATATTTAACATGGTCAGGAGCAATATAAGGCTTCTCTGAGACATCCTACTGACGCACTTCCACTCTACGCTGTAGCAGCACCGTTAAAAGTGTATCTTTCTCAGAGGGTTAACTCAGCACTTGCTCCCCATATTTGAGCACTAGGCTCAAACACAGCCCCCAGTGCCTATGTGGTTTTCCTGAGCCCATGCCGCCGCACTTTTGCTCTGCATGCGCAGGAGTGTGCTGGGATTTCTGAAGCCCTGTTCCACTGCTCTTCGTGCTGCAATAAGCTCTGCTACAGTTTCCTAGAAAACTGTGGGAGGACATAGCCATCTGCCTGGGCACACGGCAGAAGGCACTGGAAGATTCCTTCTCCTGATGTGACAGCCTGCATCTTCTATAAACATATACTAGGGGAAATGAAACTGAACCCCTATGCAAAGCCATGGCTGCCAACCCAGCCTCATAGTACAAACAGTATAATTTATCTCGTTAACTGCTTCGAACAGCTTTATCTTCAGTCCTAACACTCTTTAACCTCCTCATCTCCCCCGGCCCCTTGCACAAGTCACCGTGCTGCAGTCACAGCCACAACTAGCACCCGACAGCCTTGAATCTTCTCCAAAGGGTGTGTGGCTTTGCATTTGGTGACAGAGAATTTGCAGCCCTGCTAGCACTGAATGTGGGGGCAACTCACATGCGGAAGGACTCAAGCTGCCATTCTCACTGATCGCTGATGCTTGGGGTAACGCTTGGAGCTGCCGCCACCTCCTTCAGTACAAAAAGCCAAGGAGTAGAGAAAAGTCTATGCAGAGAAAGTTCCATGTCACTCCATCTTTGTCGGGCGGGCTGGCAGCACTGTATTACTCTTCTTGCGGCTGCCGTACGTGGTATTTCAGGGGGATTAAAGACACTCCACTTCAGTGACAGATCTAGGCCAGGAACTCAGGAAACAATGAGGACTATTCTGAACTCACCGCTTGGCCTGAGGAATTTGAGAGCCATGACTAAACGGAGCTTCAACTCAACACTCTCGTTTATACAGTAACAAACTAACAGGAGCAAAGACCTTCCATGGAGCCTTCTGCACCTCTCCAAGATTAAAGGATCGTAAGGGTGGTGGGCAGTTACCAGGTGAGACCATAAGTGCCCAGCAAAGTCTGAACCGTTCTGCTGCTTTCCAAGGGCTTTGTAGCAATTCAGTTTCCACGCCTTTTCCTTTGTCAGGCGAAGTATTTGAATTGCTCTGTCTGATGATGGGATATATATTCACAGTGAAAATCCCAGTCCTTCCCACAGTGTTATTTTTACATTGAGCGTAGGAACGCTACAAGTTTCTGACTGACACCTTTTCATTAAAGGAAGAAAAAACTGCACACATCTATCAAATCTCTAGATGTAATAATGTAATATGATTATTGCTAAAAATAAGATCAATTTATGGTACAAAAATCAATTCTAGCAATTTCCACTGCTAGATATATTGCTTTTATGTCCTTTTGTGTACAGTACTTCAACAAACTGAAAAGTGACACTCAAAAGTTCTCATATGAACAGCTCGGCTTTTCAAGAAACTAATGTAAAAAACCCCATATTTTCTCAAGCTATTAAAGTGGACCAAATGGAGCCCTCCTGGAAAGACTGCAATATAAAGTCAGTAGAGGTGCAGTTGTTTATACTCAAGCAGAAGCTGTCCATGCAGAAAGGCTCGGTCTCCTCCTATTTCCTAGCACTACAGTAATTTGATGGCAGATAACAATTCTGTAAACTATACAGGCAAAGCATATATTCTCTCGAATTAAGACAAAGGAAACTCATTCTGTCTGCCTCTCAAATTTGGGAGATTAATAGTGTTATGAAGGGAAGATTACTACATGTAAATCAGGCTTGGAAAACCAAAGAGTGGAATAATACTTCATCCTCCTACAGAGCCAGTTGAACACCACTTTGCGAATTGGCAAGTTGTTGCATTTTGATATTTTTTGGTATTGCAGAGCATCTGCAAACCAGTCGTGCTATCTGATAATCTTTTTGGTATTTGATAATATGGTACTAAAGGCACAAGTGAACAAAAGGAAGCCAGGGAATTATTTGTGAATTATACAATATTGGTATTCAGTAATTAAGCCTTAGAATTAGTTGGGAGAGGAGAGTATTAGACTTCAAAATTGCTCTACTGAGTACAATATTTGTCTTCAATGTCAAACACATTTATTCAACTGAATCACGCAGATCCACTTCCAAGCTTTGAGACTTCATGCCTACTGAAGGGCTTGAAAATGACTGACTCCAGCTGAAGACGAAAGCATTTACCATACACTCACAGCTGAATCCCCAACCCCCTTTCATTCCCCAACTTCAGCAGCCAGGCAGGACTGCAAGAATTAAATCCCTGTTCTTTATGTACAGGAATATCCTGGTTTATATAATCTCATGTAAGAAATACTTATTTCCGTGACTCCTTGTTTGACAGTACGCTTCTGCAGGTAAATGTTAGGACGAGAGGAAATGGCCTGAAGTTGCGCCAAGGGAGGTTTAGACTGGACATTAGGAAAAATTTCTTTACTGAAAGAGTGGTCAGGCCTTGGACCAGGCTGCCCAGGGAAGTGGTGGAGTCACCATCCCTGGAAGTATTTACAAGACGTGTAGAAGAGGCGCTTAGGGACATGGTTTAGTGGGCATGGTGGTGTTGGGTTAACGGTTGGACTTGATGATCTTAGAGGTCTTTTCCAACCTTAATGATTCTATGATTCTATGTTTACTACATATTCAATCTTGTTTCTACTGAAGCCAGTTTATAAAAATCCCACTAACTTCACGTAGAGCTGTCAGACAGTGAATGTTTGTTTCAGACTGCAAAAATGGAGTGATTTACATCTCATAAAGGAGGTATCCCTTAGAGTATAGATTTAACTGAAAATAAAAGAAATTATGGGCAACAGAGAGAGCAATTTCATTGTGAAACGGATGCAAGGGACTATAAAACATCTGGAAGATGTTAGCGACTGCATTGGCTGCAATCACAGAGCATGCTATCTACGCCCTGAGAGCTGATTCTCCTTGACTTAAAGGGGAAAGAAAACGTCAGGCGAGATAGCGGATGTGTTGTTACTCAGCGTAAGCTGGCACTCCTCATGCAAGCACTGATAAAATACCAGAGGGAGGCTCTGGCTCTGCTAGTTCTCCAAAGGGGAGACAGACAGCCTAAGCTCCTTCCCGCCTGGTCCGAGTGTCACCACTGACAGTCACTCAAGAAACACGGCGTGTGCTCAATCCCAATACGTCGAGCGCCGCACAGCCTCCCACTGCTTATCACCCCACAGATATACCGCTCTCTCCTTCTGACCTACCCTCTTTCTCCACCCCCCACTCCCCCCACTTTCAAAAAGAAAAGGTTTATGTGAAGTCTCACAGATTTTAGTGTTTTATCTTTTTTTCTCCCTTTTAAATTTAAAATCTCTCCCTTGAGAGATTATAAATGCTCAGACATTTTTCTCTAAACAAGTATTTGCAATTATAAAAGAACAGTGTACATTCAGGTAAAATGCCTAGCGTGATGGTAGAGGCAGAATGCGATGGAAGAAATCGTTACAACCGGAGCGGGAGAGCACACTAACGTGTTTCTCTCCTCTCCCCCGACTTTCTCCTGTGCCCTCAGGGGTACAAATGCAAGGAAGCTGAAAATTGGCACTCCCTGTCCCGTTCTGAAAGGCAAACTGTGCTCTGCCATTGAAATGGATGTTTTGGTTGTGGGTTTTTTTTAAAAGTAGAACTGCATCGTGAAAAAGTCCTGTGCAGGGCTGGTTCACTTGTAGCTTCACGTCGGTGTCCCTGAACGCACTGGGTAAAGTCCTGTCCCTGCCGACGTTAACGGAGATCTTTCCACTGGCTGCTGCGGAGGCAGCGTTTGAGCCCTGCTGAGTCCTTCTCCCTCTCGCGCCATCAGCCCTGCTTCAGGTACCAGCCCCGCTTCACAAAACCTCTCAACTCTACCTGCGCCAGGCTACTGATGTTCCTTTTAACTTGCGTCGTAAGAAAGATCTGCCTTTTATGTGCGGTGTAAGTCAAAGGTGATAACAGAGCTGTTCAGATTTATGTTTCCCGAAACCCAGTAACTCAAATGCACATTTCGAAATAACCACAGTAATTCTGATTGGCACTGAAAAATGGCAGCAAGAAGATAAAGTAGTGGCAAAAAAAGAATTATCACGTTCTTCTTTACAAGTTATATACCGCCTTATTTCTTTCGTAGTTTTATTTACAATCCAATCTGAATATTATTCAGCTATGTTTGCTGTTTGCCAGTATTCACGGCATTATTTTCATGGAAAATTTTTACGTACACTTTACTCCCAAACATTTTGTGTTGGCAATATACCATTTCACTAGTGGCAAAAAAAGAATTATCACGTTCTTCTTTACAAGTTATATACCGCCTTATTTCTTTCGTAGTTTTATTTACAATCCAATCTGAATATTATTCAGCTATGTTTGCTGTTTGCCAGTATTCACGGCATTATTTTCATGGAAAATTTTTACGTACACTTTACTCCCAAACATTTTGTGTTGGCAATATACCATTTCACCTGGCAAGGCATACAAGATATTAAGAGCCATTCCTGTCTGCTTCCTAGCGCTAGAAGATAGTAAATCGTAAGTGTGCTGCTGACACCCCTCTGCATACGCAATACATTTTTAATACAAATTTTCAGACAAATGATCAATCACACCACAACTTAACGGACTTCAAGGGTTCGCAAATAATTTCGATATTTCCTTATCCAAATGCTGAAAAACAGCGGCGAGGATGACCGGAAGAGTTACAGAAATTAAAACTAGCGACATACTGTCAAATACGCTAATCCACATTAACACTTCTGTTTGCTCTGGGAGATAAAAAGCATTACAACTAATGACAGCATCAACCTTATCAACAACGTCCAGAGAAACAACAAAATATTTGGATAGCTGTTGGGACAGCTTCTGAAAATAGTCTGCAAAATTCAGCCAGAAACTTTTAAAAAAAGGTTGCTGGGGGTGGGTATTTTTGCAAGAGAGGCTGGACTCCTGACTTGCAGGACCACCACCAGAGGCAAACCTGTTGTTCTCTCCGGACCATCCTTCAAAATGATGTGCAGAAACAAAATATGACAATGAAAAGCATGCAAATTAACTGAAGGTTTTAGGAACTTCAGAAAGATTCAAATTTAATTCCAGAATATCTGAAAGAAGCGTGGGGAGGAAGGAGCTGCGGAACGTGGCAGAGATTAACTTTTGAGAATTGTTTCACCTAGTCATAGAAGAAGAAGAAGAAACTGGAAGGAAAGGCTGAGGCTACGCTAGAGGGAATTTAACATGCTTTAACATATTTCTGCTTTCATTTGGTTTATGCTCGGGGAATAGTGAGAACAGACAGCTACAATGGATGTTATTTAAATACTAAGCAGAGAGCAAATCCTAGCAACATGTCTTTTAAAAAAGGAAGGAAAAATGCCAGTTCTCAATTACATGTTTTCATTGGTCAAGTTTGCGTACAAAATAGTTTACACAACACCCCAGCGTTGCCTGCATGGATTTCTGTAGTCAGAGAGCAAGCCAACAGCAGAACTATTTTGGCTGGGAGACTCAAAATGACTGGAGAGCTCTGCCTCCCAGGTCCGGCTTCCATCACACCCTTCACTGACCCAAACTTGCCAACGAAGCCTTGAGTATCAGCAGCACACATGAAGAATTTCCTAAACTTTTAAAAAGTAGCTTTTTTTTTTTCTTGTGTTGGGGTTGATGCCAAGAAAACTGGCAAGGATTGGATTAGTTGAAGTACATATGCAAATGTAACTAACATAATGGCTGCAAAAGATTAAGGCAGCCAAACTGCTGGTGTAACTGGGAACGGATGCTTCTCTCATTCTCCCAAAAGCTCTCCTCCCAACAGGAAAGGTTAGAATAGAATAGAATAGAATAAAATAGTTTACTTGGAAGGGACCTACAACGATCAACTAGTCCAACTGCCTGACCAATTCAGGGCTGACCAAAAGTTAAAGCAAATTATTAAGGGCATTGTCCAAATGCCTCTTAAACACTGACAGGCTTGGGGCATCGACCACCTCTCCAGGAAGCCTGTTCCAGTGTTTGACTACCCTCTTGGTATGTTCTGGAGTATGTTTTGGAGACTCAGGTTGTCCGAAGGCATCGTTTAGTATTTCACACTACAAACGAGTACCAGGTATGGTCCATTGTTCCCCACAGCAGACACCCTGACTGTTCTGCTGCATCTTTTCCGTACCTTCCCTTGAAACAACAAAGCTGCACTTGTTAGGAACATTTTTAAATATTTTTGCCTTTATCCATCAAGATGCAGCACTCTTGTAGGCTTAAAAAGAAAAAAAATGGAGTTTCTAGGACTGCAAGGCACATGTAACTCCTGTATCATTAGCCCCCAGTGGAAGCCTTGTGAATAAGGATCAATGGGAAATTGGTACTTTCTGCACATCGGATCCAATGGACGGCAATGAGAAAACATTGCTGCTCGCTACATCATGGGTCTGTGTGTCATGGCATGTATCTATGAAACTTCAGTCCACAGTTCTTCTCCAGAGTACACCTACCTTTTCTTAACTTCTCGTAATGCCCATTTAAATGGTGCTAATACATTGCAAAGGACTAAAGCCACCATTTTGCCACCGAGACATGGCTTTACAGTATGAGAAAAGCTAGAAAGCATCGCTCAGTTTTCACTCCAGAAACCTGTCGCTGTCCCTATACTTGAGTTTCAATATGTTATTAATATGCAACTGACTGACTAATCTAACACTTCAAAATATTCCACAGAAAGACAAAGACTGTTATGGAAAGCACACTATCTCCATGTTACCAACAGTGGGCAGTTGTATTAGATACATGATTCCAGTTCCCCAGCTCAAGCATTTGTTCTACCATGCATAAATTAAGTGAAGCAGATTTATTTGCAGTATAAAGTATTGTACCATATATTAATTGATTGAAGCAGATTTATTATGTGCTAGACAGACAGACAGATTTGAAAACAGCCTTTTAAGACAACAGAAGTATGTGTAATAATCCCAGTATCAAAGCAAGATTTAGAGTGATAAACTATATAATAAAATACATTTAAGAACAGAAAAAAATCTTAAAGTCTTTTTCCTACCCTGTGCAAATGAATGACATTTCTGAATTTAATTCGTACCTATGCAAAGGACCTATACAAAGTCTCATTGACACTGAATTCCTACTAGAGTGTTTTAAGCAAGTCGTAAGTGGTGTGGAAGTCACTCTTCACCCATTAAAAATTACAATATTACACCAAGGAGAATGGAATATCCTTAGGACAATATAAAAAACTGCAACTCCATTTTCCCTTATTTTTACTAGCATTTTGAATTCTTCAGTTATCTGACCTTGAATGTAACAGACAAGTAAAAGGCAGTCCTGACCATTTTAACCCTAACAATGTTTTGCACAGGGACAGAGTAAGAGTGCCTCTCTGTGTGGAAGTCCTAGTCAGGCTACTTGAAGGGCAACCAGATGGTGGCCAGCCCAAGGGGAGTGCAACTCTATCATTTTGTGCAGTACTTACTACAGCATTTCGGAGAAATAATCTAATATCCATAGGTTATATATATAGCTTCCTGATTTGGAAGAAGGGGGGGAGGGGAGGGAGGGGAAGAAGGAAGGAACACAAATCTTCCTGTGCCAGGTAAAACCAATACCAAAGAAGTAACCAGACGTGTAAGTTGTTTTGAGATACTTTGCTTCACTTATTTTTGAACTACGTGTTCAGAGAAGACCAGAGGATGAACTTCAGTGGGAAACCCCCGCCTAGTTGTTTGCACACAAGCAGCAGAAATACGCCGTGTGCCAAAAACCCCAACTGTATCTTGGCCAAAAGTGAGTCCCGTTTCTCCAGCTATCAGTTTCAGAAGCGACTACCACAGGCTATTCCTGCAGTGTGAATCACAGGAACGTAATTCACTTTACAGCACCACCAAGAACTAATCCTCCATGTCTGAACAGCAAAGTAAAGTGCGCACCACACCAAGAGAGTACTGCCTTTGCTGCAGACCAGGGATTTTTGTTTTGCGCGACCTTCTGGAGAAGGTGCGGGGCTCAGCTGGCCTCCCACAGGAACGTCATGCAGCTTCTTACAGTGAAGGCACGAAGCGTTACCTGCTACAGCAGTGCCAGTCACCAGTACCTGGGGCAGTTCCTACAGGATTTGCTCATCAGGGTGTCCTGGAGGCTGCGTGTAACACACGAGTTGTTACACGAAGCCTGCAAAACGCCACGCAGAGGAAAGGAGAGGAAGGAGGGGATGATGGCGTTTGCGCATGGGCAGGGATGCTTTTGAGCAAAACGTGGAGGGTTGATCACAGGCAGAAAGCCAGGGATACTTTAAAGGCTACTGCAACAGAGTCCCATTTTGTAGCTAATAATGATTTGCATGAAGCTTGAACTCTTGTTCCACGCTTCCAAAAAGCACGAGGTTTTTTGGCCACTTGTCCAAAATATGTTGCCTTCTTGGCTGTAGTTGTGGGGAGTCCATTTTCCTTCTGAGACCAGTCAAATGAATGCAAGTGCTTAGGACATATCTACCCAGGCTTTAACCCCTGCTTCTGAACCTGCCGAGAATGTGGTTTGCCTCTTAAAGCATATTTGGTACCAGTACCACTGTACCCCAGTGGTATTTCTGTGCAGGAAATCATCCCATTTCTGGGGTGCAAACACCCATTTGGACCCAAAGGTATATAACAAAGTAGTAACAAAACATTCTGAAATTTAACAGCAGGCAGAAACCTCATTTGGCTTGGAGAAGTCACCAGCTCCACCTTGTCCAGAGAAGCCCTCAGTATCAAAGGAAAGATAAAAACAGCCAGCCTTGTAACACGGGTCACCACTACTTAACTTCCATAGAGCAATAAATACCAAAATACAGTTAAGAGTTTCTGAATGTTAACAGATTCCCAGACTGATGGGAAGTGCTGGGTGGGAGGACCCAGTGGAGCCAGGGGTAAGGTGTTGCCCATCCAGAGAGCAGGGCTAAGGCTTTCGGAAATGGTTAATGATTTTGCCCAACTCCACCATGGGATGGTTGAAGCACAATGCCTGCTAGAGGAGCCCCAGAAACTGCTTTAAGAGGAGCACCCCTAGGTCAGCAGCTATTTTTTCCCCTTTGAATTATGTTACCTCCTTTCCACGTCATAAACCAGTCACCTTGGCAGTCTGCAGAAGCCAGGCAGAGGGCTAGGCAGCATCTGTGCCAAAGGCCTCGTCACAGCTTTCATTTTACTGACAGACACATCATGAGCACTCGGCCCAGGCGGTTGGCAGGTGCACTCACCTGCAAGCACGCAGAGGCTGGCGCGCGCAGTTCGGGGACAAGGAAGGCTGAGTCACCAGGACTGCAAATGTGGCCGTCGCTTCCCGGCAGCCAAATGCCTCCTCCGACCGCTACGTGCTACTACCTTTGCCTGGTGCTGCGAGGTACTGACAGCTAAAACCAGCTTTGTTTGCACTCATTTCTGTTGTCAGCTGGATTGTGCAGGAGCATTTTTAGACAGCTCAGCACCCTCTCTCCTACCTCCCAGTCTGGCCACCAAAGCCATTGCTTACTGCACGCTCTCTCAAGCACGCTCCCAGGAAGAAAAAGTAGCCATTCCTGAAGCACGTACTATGTTTGCAAAGGATTGATTAATCCCAACTATCTCTCTTCAGCTTTGCATTCACCCATTCGTCTTTTTGACTCTCCGTCTATCCAGTTCTCTCTCTCAGTCTTTTTTTCAGTGTTTTCTGTTACAAAACTGGGAGCGCCTGCCTTCTTGGAAATGCACTGCCTGGAAATGTACCTGGAGATGGCGTATGCAATTGTGCTTACTCCTTATATTATTACTAGAGTGCCAGGGTCCAAATACTTCTTGGCATCCTTTAATGCTAAATGCTCATTTAATCAATAAATAAAAGAATTCAGTAGCTTAGCTGAAGTAGAAACTAAATATTAGTAGCCATCAAAATGTCTTTAACTTTCAAATATATAAATCTGCTGATGTATTGACATCTCAAAACTACAAGGAAGTTTAACCAAAAAGTTCAATCAAAAGGAAAATAAGAAAACCCTTATTCTTTGTGTTATTTATACATGAAAACAAAAGGTAACATGCCTGCCTGCCTTCCCTCTTCGATTCACCTTCATCCTGCAATGCGTTTTAGACCTATTGTTCAGGTAATCCTGCAGTTTTCTTACAGTATCCCTGAAGGTTACTCCAGCTGGTTTCTGGGGGTGCTCCCACCCAGTGAGACCCAAGCAATGGATTTTCTAGATACATCTTTAAAGGAGGAAATAAAGACAGCCTAAAGTACTGCAGATCTCTGTCCTCCAGTGCAGACAATTTCATAAACACCAGAGCCTGAGCGGTCATTACTCAAAATCCAAACCAGTAATAGAACACGTAATACGACTTAAAAAATACAAAAAGGAGAATTGTCTCGTACCTGTTTTATGAGCTGAGAAATGCAGCAACATCTAGCCCCCAGTTTCATGACAGCTAATAAAAGTGCAAGAGCCGAGCTAAAGACCGCTTCTGTGTTTTGGGATGTATCTCTTTTTTGATTTGTAGTGCTCTGAAGGAGACCGGAGCTCCAGAATGGGAAACAAAGCCATTCACCCGCTGTGCACTGGCAAAGTCCTGACCCGCTACGTCATGCCCCTCTGGCAACTCCAGATCAGCATCTCTAGCCCATTCCGCCCTCTTCAACTGCAACTGGTGCCTGACACAGGGGCGAAGCGAGGGCACCTCTCTTGAGCAACTGCACCAAGACCCCGAGGGACTTCCAGCTGTGCAGATTTGAAGCATGCAGCGTTGCAGTGCGGCTCCTTCGTGTGAAACCCAGCACAGCGCCCACCCGAGCACAGCCCCCATGGGGCACGGGGGCAGTGGTGGAGCTGCATTCCCTCACCTACACTGCTGAAACGGTCTCAGGAATGCTCTGGGAGGACTGTCCATCCGGCAGGGAGAAAACGAGGCTCTTAGGAGGGCAGTCAGTAATAGAAGAGCCATGTGAGGGGTGTCATTAGAGTCACGCAAACTCGTGCGCTTAGGCGAGGGGGCTGGAGAAAACCTCGTGGCAAGGAGCAAACCAGGGAGGGCTGGTCTCCTCAGAGGCACCAGTAAAGCAGGACCAACGGCTCTGCGGGACAGGGCTCCTCCAACTGGGCTTCTGCAGCCAGCCGCTGTTCTTACCGCGAGTCCATGGAGCCAAAAATCAGGATTAAGAGCCCCACTCCTAATTTTGTCTGTACCGGCAGCTTGCTGACCACCCGATGAGGACGAGTGGCAAAGACGAGGTGGGCCAGCAGCAGTTAGGCTGGTCACAAATCAGACTGTGGTGTAAAAACCCAGCGCCTGCTTCCTACATTCTCCGTGGCCTTTTGATGGAAACAAGCAACACCAGCCATTTTCATACCACAAATTACTTCCATGTTTTCTGTGAGCCCACCAGAGGGGAATTCCTGTGTCTGCTCACTCCCTAGTGCTGCCTCCCGCTCCTCTGGTTTCCATCTAAAAATGGAGATAATTATACTTGCCTCTCTCCGATCTGTTTTTCCTACTGCAAATAAAAATGCACAAAGGCTTCTGATGAGCGTGATCTGAGCTTTCACTATGCAAAGGCACCCTTTCTCAGGGGGCATTAGCTTTGTACTTCATAGCCAAGATGGCCTTCATTAATTTAAGTGGTATAAAAAGAAAATACGTTTAAGAAAATAATGTGGAATGAAATAATTCCACAAATAAAAATTCTTCCCAAATTTTATTATGAATAGTTTTTAAGTTAGTGGATAATTTTTTAATCCAATGTATCATGTTTAATGTTCTACCAAGTCAAATCCATAGATACCCCCAGCTCTCTACATTTCTTCCTCTGTTAGCATAATATACTGGGTCAAGTGCGACTACTGTTTATTTTAACTTTGCAAAATTGATGCCAGCTTCATATTTTTGAGACAGATTGGTCCATTTTGGTACATTTCCAGAATAAATCCTGCCTGTTCTTTTAAAGTGGGATAGACTGTTGACATACCACCATTGTGACTGTGGAAGGCATTTCTGGCATGCGTAATGAGTGATTGACTTCCCTGCTTGTTTTCATAGTGATAAATATGTGGTACCATTAGGCAGGAAAACAAAGTATTCCCAAAAAATCTCTGCTAAGCACATTTTGGAGTTAATGGGTTAGTACAGATACATCATACTCTCTTTCTGTGCTAAGAGGTATTTGATTCCGTGAAATTCACTCGCTCCCACATAATTTAAACCGCCAAAATGGAACATCGTATTTTCCCTTTTGTGCACATGTAAAAAGACCAGGCAATCTTGCCAAGGTTAACTATACAATCTTGTTAGGCTTCTATAGATTTCATTAATGCCTCATAAACGAGAATCAATAAAACTCCTTGCACGCAGATATAAAAAATGACCTTTCGATTTACTCTTTAAGATACGAAAAAAAGAAATGTAATCAATAGACATCATCAAAACTTCTCTGATGAGAGCTCCTGCAATGGGGAGTTTAGATTAAGAATTCTTCAGAGAAGTTACGTTCCGGCTTTGAACTCCTTCCTAAGGGACTGTTCCTGATCCTATTGGGAAACTTTGGTGGAACTGCTCATTTTAGGCCACAACCTTGCAAAGCTGCGTATTAGAGGCGTGGGATTACTCACACACTGAAACGCAGATGTTTGCAGAAGTGTCGTCACACTTCGAAGCTTAATAGGACTGCTCACAAGAGAAAGGATTTTTACAGAACTGTGCCTTTACTCCCATTTATGCTTTAAATTTTCCTTTGACATTTTTCCACAGGTATGAAACCCCACAATGCTTAAATTGACTTTGTTGGTTCCTTTTATGTAATTTACAGCTTAGCGTGCTCAGCAAGCACACCAAAATGACACCTATCTCAGCATCCCAACTGGAGAGTCACTGACAACAAATGGCTCTGCCCTGGCAGCAGCGCTAGCTCTCAAAAACAAGGGCCTGATCCATGGCCTTTTCGCTGAGGCTTTCCATCCATTTTGCTCCAAATTCCTCACTCAGACAGCTTGTGGGATCCCATTTTATGTTGCCTTTGGTTTTACGGTTTCCTCTTGCATTCAAACATAATAAAGACCCTCTGATATCTTTTTTAGTGGCTAGATGGACCAATTCAGAAAATTGTTCTCTCCTTGCACTTCTGCAAGATTTCTCACACGGATAGGGAACAGCCTCACATAAAAAACCCCCAAACCAAACCACAACAACATCAAGAGATAACCTGGTGGCAATATTAGTTTTTTGTCTTGTTTTGTACCTCTGTTACTTAATACGCCTCACAGCCACAATATCATAGATAGCTCATATAGATAATGACCATTTATTTAAAAAACAAAACAAACTTAAATTCACGTGACTTCTCTTTTGGTTTTCAAGGAGTTCTTCCTCCCTGCTTGCCTCAGCTCGTACCAAATCGTCTTCCAGCCTGAACCGAGGATCCTGAGGTCTTTCCCAAAGCAGCATTTGCTGCTTCAAACATTTATCTGGCATTTCTTTATGGGCACCTGCTGCTGGTAATTCCCAGCCCGTCTTCTCACCCTGCTTTATGTCAGGGCCACATTCATTCCACATTCATTGCAACAACCACCGGTGGGAGACGGCTGCGTGGCCCCTCGCGGCCACTGGGCAGGACCCGTCCGCTTCGTGCGTGCTGGTGTCCTAACAAAACGGAGCCGTTTCTTTATCACTGTCTTCCCTTTCTTGCCTCAAGTAGCATCATCCATAACATACTTTGGTAATCTTTAAACAGACCGCCTGCGTGCATTTTTGTCTGTCTTGTGGTTTTGAAGTGGCTAGTAAATAGATACCGCTCTGCTCCCCAAAACATATTTTTTATTTAGCCGGAGGACCAAAACACTGTCTTTCTCCAGCCTCCAATCCCACAGATAAGTTTGTTCCCATCCCAAGTTTTCACGCAAGAGAAAAATTGCATGTTTAGTCTATATCTTGTGTTTATAAACATGTATTCTGGGGAAAAGAGGATGCTTTAACTTCTTTGTACAATGCAGTATTTGTCCTACCACCCAGGGAAATAAAAATAAATACTGTAGTGTATTCAAAACTCTTAATTCTCCACAGAAATGTACTTTTTCCACTGTTACTAATTAATATTTGAAACTGCTAATCCTAACAGGTCAATTTTTGTATGTTTTAATTTTCCATTGCCTACTTTGAGAGAAGATAATGAGGAAAATCAAGTTTTATTTTTGTTTTTGTAAATATCCTCTAAGATGATCAAAAGTGACCGGTCATTGCCATGGCTAGAAAGACAGCCTCAATAGTACAGAGACCTGCTGACAAAAGTTCATCTCAGGTTTTGATCAGAAGTAGGGTGATGTTCTCAGAACAAACAACTGCAGAGAGCGGGGGCAATGTGGACATACGGCCTTTTCATTTTAATTACTAAATCTTTGCCGAGGCTTTGCATCCGTGGGGTGGCAGGCGGCTGCAAAAACTACCAAAGAAAGTCTTCTTTTTAAAAAACAAAAAGCCCAAAATTACTTGTAGTCATAAAACAGCATTTTACCTAATAATTGCCATTCTAGATGCCTATCTTTTCTTCAGGCTTTCTTAAACGGGACAAGATCTTGTAAAGATACAGACATTTTCCTCCTCATTTTAGTGGCAAAGAATCTCTGTTAACACTGGGATCGCTCTCTGATGTACTTTGCAGTGTCTGCTCCTTTCTTTCCATTTTTTTAAAAGCGTTCTTAGAGTCACGGAAATTTTTTCTGTCCAAACAGACGAGATAGAAATCTCTCCACCACGAACACAGCCTTACAGAAACGGTAACTGTTAACAGCCCTCAGCCGGTGCAGAACTGAGGCACTCACTGAACTCGGGGAAGCTGTGTTGGTTTACACAAAATGAGAGGCTCAGCTGCAAACGCATTTTCTGAAGGCCAGCTCTGCCACTTAGAAAGTTCAGCTATCCGAGCAGAATCAGAAGTTTCCAAACCTAGAGCCCGTGGGCTGAAATTTATTAGGAACAGATGGGGCTAAGTGGCATACACAATTTACCTGTGCACCTAAATACAGTCATATGTATTTATAAGCATAAATAAACCAGCTGGTATCCATTTCCTCACGAATCAAAACACCTTTGGCCTTCTCGAATTCCAGACCTACGCTGCTACAACTACTTGGTTTTCATACACACCAGTCATACCTGGTGGCCCTCAAGTCATGAAAACGCGGTGTTGCACAAATTCTCGTTAATAATTTTGGCTCCCATGCTGCCAATTAGATAATGGCTGAAATCTAAAGGTCACATCACCTAATAGGAAACAACCCGGCATTTGATAAACAACCCAGAGCACAAGTCAGAAGAACTTAATTTTGAAGCTAGGGCTATTGTCAGGTAAGCTCTTTACCCTTGCAGGTATGTGCATCTTCGCAAATAATATTTCATGGTCAGTAAGACATTTCCTTGGCAAGAGACTTGCATGAGCCTTTAAGCTGGGTTTGTGGGAAGGAAACACGTAAGCTTACATAAGCTATTTCAGTCCAGAAACTCCTTATGGTTAGGTAATTATATATATTAATAACTTCCCAGTGACAGTGTCTGGATGCAGCCTGCACATACACATAACAAAGCAATTTAATATTGTTCATGCACTGCAATGTTCTCAAGCAATGACTCACACTTCAATGCAAGTTCTCACACTATAGAAAACTAAGAATTGGGACTTTAGCCTTCCAAAATCAAAGTACTGCATTCAGGAACCCCTGTCATCTCTCTGGAGACAACAACCTGCTACATATTTTATAGTAACACCTTTGCAAATCATAGCAATGTATTCCTAGGTGCCCATAGGATGTTGACAGGGACACTTGATACTGATCACAAGATGATGACACCACGTGTTATTATACTGATCAAAATATACTGATGTATCTTAAAATACCGACCATCTAAACGCAAGGCAAAGTTAGATGAAATCTGACCATTAAAGAGTATGACTTTTTTTTTTTCCCCTTAAGGACTGCCTTAAGCAAAACCTTCCCCGGTACATTTATTTTCTAATATGCACAAGTGATAATAAATAGGCCAGTATTTGTATTTATTTTTCAGATGCCATTTCAGAAAACAAGCAATACAACAGTTTTTAACTTGAACTGTGGGCAAGAGCTACTTTGCTCAAACAAACTAAACTTCAGTAGCTGACAAAAAGTGAAGTCTTTTAAGATTAATTTTGACCTTACAGACTGTGTGGCAAATACAATTCCCCACAAATGTACTTCCATGGAAGTGCTAAAGTCCACGGCTCAGAATAAGGAACTTCAACAAGAGCAACCAGACTATCTTTCTTTAGATACACATAGAGAAGAAACAGAAGAAGAAGCAAATTCACTAGACAGTCTTTACATTTTTTTAGTCAAATAAGAACCCTGTTCATAACTTGGGAGTCAGAAATGCATTTGTATAAGTCCACCAAATTCCAAAACGCCTAGATATCGTAACAGCAGAAACCTTGGGAAAATCATGTTAAAGTCAGACATATCACTGAGAGCTGACACAATCAGAACATCCCAAAAGCTTTGCTTGATACAGGCTTTTGCTTGCATAAATGACTGCATGCAATCATTTATTGTCCTTAACTAACTGCAGAAAATATTAACGACAGCTTAGTGTGCCAGTTATGCCACGGATCTTCATCTGCCTCCTACAAAAAAACCTCTGCTGAGCTGCTTAAACTGCTTTTCCCCTGCTCCAGCGTGGGTCCTTCCCACGGGCTGCAGCCCTCAGCATAAGCCTGCTCCAGCCTGGGCTCTGCAGGGGGATCTGAGCTCCTGCACCTCCTCCTCCTCCACCTCCTCCTCCTCCTCACAGGGGCCACCCCTGCAGACCCCCACTGCCAACGCCTGGGCACCTGCACCTAGTGTAGGGGAGCAGCCGAGACACCCCGCAGTTTCCGTCCCTCCTGCGCCCAGGGGCTCCCTCTGCACGGACACGCACCTCGGGGAGCCGAACGCATCCGCAGGCTTTGTTCACCCCCGGCAGGAGGTAGGACAAAAAATCTGCAACATTTCCCAACGTTATCGCCTACCTGATAACAATTTTTCGTTGTGCTTTTCATTTTGGGGGTGGGGTCCTAAGCTTGAGAGGCTCATGGCTCAGAGGAGACAGCATTCATGAAGGAGCCTGGCACAGTTTTGGAGACTAACAATTTCTTCAAAGAGCGCAATGGCCAAAACATTTGAAAATTTATGTCAATTTTAGTGAGGGAATCCAACTGCAGAACAAGGGTAAAAAATCCCCAAAGTGACCATTTTTCAAATTCGTCTTTCAAAACAGTACTTTGGTTACTTTATTTCTTATTTTATTTTAGAGGTTAAAGAACATTCCCAAGTAAACAAAAATTGCAAAATGTTTTGTTTTACATGACTGTTTTTCAAGGTCTTTGTTTGAGGCAGGGGAAAATGACTTGAGGGATGATTATAAATCTTCTCCTGAACTTTCAAGGCCTTCCGTGGAACTGGACAAGCTACACGCACAGTCCTAACTCACAAAGATGGTTTAGTAGCCTCATGCAACCTCAATATTCTGCAGTAGACAGACTATCAGTCTCCTTTTCCTCCTTCTATTTAAATACAGGCTCAAAGCCTTCCCAGAAAGAGGGGACCCAGCACGTAACACAGTCTCGTGGGTCCGCCAGCACTCGACTACAAACCTGGCTCCTGGTCACCTTCAGTTTTCACAGTCCTTCGGGCGCCTAAATGAGTGCATAACCAGCTGCTTCTAACAGTTTTACGCGCATGTTTCGGGCTTAGGATACAATATACGGACATCCAGACAGGTAAAAATAGTAAAACTTTGAGAAAGACAGAGTATTGGCACTGCAAGGCCTTTTCCGATGAAAAATTTTCACGGCTGTATTAAAGCAATCGTCCCATGCCAATGTGAATGGCGTCATTTTGCAGCTCCAGCATAATTCAGTTACATAATTCTCCCAGCGCCTGAATGTGTGTATATTTACTTTTTTATAATCAAATCCAATAATGATTTTTTAAAATAACTTTCAGGCAAAGTAGTGCAAGAGATTAGGAAAGAACATATGGGAAAAGTCACTTTTGACTTATGTTTTATCCTTAAAACCCAAAAGTGGATTCAGTATTAAAATCAAAGCACTCCAAGTATATTGTGAAATATTTACAGCTGTTATTACTGCCTGATTTATGTGTGCTAGAGAGCAGATTATTCAGACTGGTTTCACAAGCAACATGTTAGTAAACAGGATTTTGTTTGGCAATTATATTAAACATGTCCATATAAGCTTGGAATTAATTACAAACGGTATTTTACTGTACTTGATAAAAGCACTAAGCAGCAAGAACTAATGATGGCAAAAAGGTCTTCTCTCATTTTCAATAAAGCTTTCCATGTGAAAATCTGTCAACATGAAAAAGTTACTGCTTGTAATTGAAACCAGGCTTTAGTTCAGTAATGTGTTTACATGTTATGTTCCAGAAGGGGAAAAAAAATGCAATTGAATTACTCTCCTTAAACCCTGTGGTTTGCAAACACACGATCTGCTCTGGGCATGCTACTGATATCAACTCCTTCAGCTTGGGAAGACAAAAAATTCAAGTTCAGCCTCATGACAGATTCGAGAATTTTGCACTACTAACACAGTTTGTTAAGAGTTTAAGGAGCCCGCCAGATGTGTTCTCAGGATTTTTGCAGTGGGTATGTCTACCCACATCAGGCATTTAAGCTCTACTCCTGTCAGTACTTGTACAAGGTTTCACTAATGGATGGATAATAGCAGAGAGGAGGCGGAGGAGGTTACAGTAATACTTCACTGTACTTGGGAGCACGTCAGTAAGCGACTAATTACCTCTCTGTTTCCAGCTCTCACATTAACTTACTAAGCGACCCTTTGCCTGTCTCCACAATGACTTTATAGCACAAGATCTATTTTCAAAGCAGACTTGAAAGTGACTCTTCAGAATTAGACTGGTGGCCAAACCGGGTGCTAAACTGTGCTTCAGTGGGTCCCAAGACCGCAGTACGAGGACCTCCGTCTGCTGGTTGCCTTTGAAGATGAATAACAAGTTCATCACCTGTCACGCTTCTCTTTACCAAGCGTGCACCCTTTTTCCATACTTCTCAACCCCCTTTTTGATACACTGAGATAGGTAGATGCTATTTGCTGCGCCAATGATTAACTAGAATTTAAGGCATACAAACACTATCTTGATAAGTTTAAATGTTTTCACACTACTGTAATGAGACATATTTCCTAAATAGCCAGCAAATAACCTTTTTTCTCCATGGCAACCCAAGTGCTCCACATGACAAAGCATCCTGCTGACTTCAGTAGAAACTTTTCTTGAACAAGGTCATAATGTATTTAATGATAAGAACCAACCAGATAAGCAGCTCTGTGGTTGTCCCGTGTTACAGAAGCCTGTACGCTAGATTTGCTAATCTAGCTTTACTTCAGAAACCTGACACACTCTGCTTTTCTTGTAACCGTTTTTGTTTCTTCTTAATGCAACCAGATGGTAACTTCGGTTTGATTACACTTCTCCCTACTTTAATGTGAACTCTTCATCTTACTACTATCAGATGACATTTGCTTTCCTTAATGTACATAGTTTTAGAAAAATTACAAAAGTGCTATTGCTGCATTACATGAAAAATTCCAACATACATTTAGCTGACATAGCATCAGCTGCTGTTTAAACTGGGCTTAGCTAATGGACTTTTAATGTCAGTGGGGTTATGTGCAGT